>NW_013546533.1:0-1973 GCF_000760515.2 Mitosporidium daphniae
ATCAACAATAGTCTCGTTGTGGAACGAGTCTCCAGCGTCTGTGTTTGGAAAAGCCATCCCTTCAACCTCCCTAAACTCGTACTTCCTATCTGTGATAAAGAAAGAGGGGGTAGAAGGTGTATTGAGCGACGCAGATTTTTGAACCATCAATCCCAGCACCCTGACTCCGTCACTTTTTTCGCAAACGTGATAATCTGCACACAGAAGCTGACCGACGTTCTCTCGATCAAGAGAAACAGGCTGCATGCCTGGAAAGTCCTTGGAATTTGTCAATGCATGGATTCTAGATTTTAAGAAGCTATCTATGATTGCAGCTACAGGCTTTCCGAGCGACTCTATTGAGGGCGACTTTGAGGATGCCGAAATCATTGCACCAGACATTTCAAATTGAAAAATATACAAAATTTAATTAACTGACCGGCAGCCTGTCAATTGGAAATGGGATAATTCCTAATTTTTGACGAAGCTCGGAAACTTGGATATGCAGATACTTTTCAAAATACACACCCAATAAAAAGCTTGCATGCGGGGGCGCATTGCGGATGGCCCATGGAAATGCAACATTCAGGACAAAGGATCTGGAGTTGGCATCAAGAAGGAACATGGGGGCAAAGCCGCCTGCCAAAAGAGTCATGGGGAGCCCTGTCTGGAAAAACTCCATCCATTTTAGAGAGAGCTCACCAACAACGGAAATAGGGATGTTCCCCGCTAAAACGTGCCAAAAGTCGTGGACTTGCCTGTACCTAAGAATCACATATGAACGAGGATCATTGGAATCCATCCAACGTATGGGCGCACGAGAGTCGGCCGAAATATTGTTTTCGCTCATGAAAGAAAAATATTCGTAGCCAAGCGAGCCACGCGCACAATTTAATGCTTTTTCATTGATGCTGTTGGCTGAAATAAAGGGACGTTCTTTCATGATTTTTCGCCCATCCTCGGTAGTAAACATTTTCAAAAGTAAATGGGTAGAAGCAGTATTTCCGAGTAATTCTCCGAGGGTTGCAACCGAAGATCCGTCTGCTGGATGTCGAATGGCATTAAATAGGGAAGATGCGATGGCAAGAGGCCGCGAACATTGGAACATGGAATTGGGGGTTAGCAAATAAATTCTTGGCTGAATATGTCATATGGCTGCCGTAACCCCAGCTCGTCAAAATGGAATTGTTTACATTTAAATTGGGCTAGGGTTACAAGCAGTTTCTGCTAGCTAGCCCCTGGTGTTGATCAAAGATGTATCTGGTGCAGTTCACAGGAAAGATTTTGCAAGTTTAATCAAATCGATGCGATTTTGCTGGGGTTAAAGCCGATTTCTTTAATTAAATGCTCACATTTGATAACACCATCGAGATCAGTTGACGATGCCACTAATATTGCTACTTGAGCGCTAAAGACATATTTTACAGCTGGTTAAAGGATATCGACACCCATAACGTACCTCAAGCACACCGTATGTCTCTTTGTAAGCAACGATTTATTTGGCTTCTATTTACATCTAGTTGGCTATGTCTTTTGGAACTGCCAAATAATCACAATGGCTGAATTTTGTGTACGAATAGCCATAGTCCTCCAATATCTCAAAAACCCTGTGGTAGCCGGCTGCAAATGGCCAGTTTTCCAGAATAATCGTGGGTCTGTTTTTGGCGATGGTTTCTTTTGCACCTCTAAGAACATTAGCCTCGTATCCCTCGACATCTATCTTAATGAAAGAGACATTTTCAAGCAACAAAGAATCGAGCGTGATCATCTGTGCAGAGTCTCCGCCATTGCCAATGGCCAAGTTTCCTTCGTTTGTTGGATTCCTAGGGTTCATCTGAATTATCTTTTCACATTCTCCCAGAACTTGGCGCCTCAGCTCAACAATGCTTTGAAGATTGTTTAGTTTCAAATTATGGGTTTGTTCAGCATATAGCTTCTTTTGCGGCTCAAAGGCAACAACCTTTCCATTTTGACCAACAGCCTTGGCCATATTC
>NW_013546532.1:0-1949 GCF_000760515.2 Mitosporidium daphniae
CTCGGTAAATTTTCGCTTTCTGGGATTCCCCCGGCTCCGCGTGGCGTTCCTCAAATCGAGGTCGTTTTTGATATCGATGTCAATGGTGTCCTTCGTGTAAATGCCTATGACCTTGCATCTGCAAACAAAGACAAGTCGTCCGGAATTACAATTACCAACGACAAGGGTCGTCTCAGTCCAGAAGACATCGAGCGTATGGTTGCCGAGGCCGAAAAGTATGCCGAAGCCGATCGGATGACTCAGGCCAAGATCGAGGCTCGCAACAGTCTTGAGGCTTATGTTTACAATGTCAAGAACCAAGTCGGCGATGCAAATGGCCTCGGAGGCAGCATCTCTGATGAGGATAAGACAGCAATTGTTTCCATCGTAGAGTCCACGATTTCTTGGTTGGATCGCAATCCATCCGCAGAAAAACAAGAGTATGACGAAAAGCGCGAGGAAGTTGAGAAGGTCGTTCATCCCATCACATCCAAGATGTATGGAAAAAATGCAGGCACAGCAGATGACGCTCAGTCCGGTTCTGGAGCCGGCTTCAAGAGTGGCAAGAAATTTGGACAGGATGACGATTCCTATGAGCACGATGATTTATAAACGGCTTGTGATCAATAAATATTTTATTGTCCCAGTTAGCGAAATGGCCCGGCTTACCCGTTCACACCGCGATGCGCTCGCTAAGTGTGCCGGGGTTTGGTTTATTCTACTTGGTGCCAATATTTTTGATAGTTTATTTTTGCGACGGACTTTGTTTGAAAAGGTCTTCCAGCGATTTTTTCGCTGCTTCGGAGAGGGTTATACCAAAAGCTGTTTTAGAAGCAAAATAGAGCCCAATCATAACATATGCCCAGGTTGCTGAAAAGCCGAGAATCCAACAGAACACCACTAGTGATAGGATTACGGTTACGAAGACCAATACAACGTATGGCACTAATCCTCTGATGGAATCAACAAGTGGAATGTAATTCAGCAAAAGCATCTTTAATGCATTCGAAACAAGTAGTACGATATATGCGATGATTGAAATACCAGCGTTACCAAAAGCAGCAAGCGAAAAACCTTCCATTTTAAAAAAATAACTTTGCATCTTGAACAATTTATCAACGATTAGCCAATAGCCGTTCGAGGTAAATTAATCGAATTGGTTGATGTAAATTAGCAATATTGATTGGCGTAAATATCGATTTACTTTCAGACCAATAAGGACATCTAGATGCCAATCTGTATTTGTATATTAAGGCTGTACACAATTGGCAAGTTTAAACATTTATGATTGCTTTGGTTTTTGATCTCGGAGGCGGTACTTTCGACGTGTCTTTGCTCACCATTGATGAGGGTGTTTTTGAGGTTCTCGCCATTGCTGGTGATCCACATCTTGGAGGTGAAGACTTTGACAACAATCTGCTCAAGCATTTTCTCAAGATTGCTTCTCAGCGCTTCAAAGCCGACTTTACAGACAACATGGTTATCGTTTCAAAACTCAAGCGCGAAGTGGAGAAGGTCAAGAAAATTTTATCCTACGAAGAATCGGCTACCCTTACAATTGAAAACTTTTACAAGGGAGAAGACTTTAGTGAGAAAATCACCCGTGCTCGCTTTGAAGATCTAAATCGCGATCTCTTCATGAAGACTTTAAAGCCGGTTGCCCAAGTTTTGGAAGACGCAAAGGTATCCAAAAGCAATGTTGATGAGGTTGTGTTGGTCGGTGGCTCAACTCGAATTCCTTTTGTACAAAAGATTCTGCAAGACTTTTTCAACGGAAAGAAGCTCAAAAAAGACATCAATCCGGACGAAGCTATTGCTTATGGTGCTGCCGTCCAAGCCGCAATTATTTCGGGAAAAGACAAGTCTAGTGGTATCGTTTTGCTTGACGTTTGCCCTCCTTCTCTTAGCATTGAAACGACCGGTGGTGTTATGACTACGCTGATAAAAAGAAACACAGCCATCCCCAGCAA
>NW_013546531.1:0-1926 GCF_000760515.2 Mitosporidium daphniae
ACCATCTTTCGATTCATCAGAAAAATCGAGAAAAGACTGGAAAAATACAGGCCGTTTTCGGAAAGCGTGATATCAAGAGGATCGCAACTAGTGGGGTTGATATGCGTGTTCGTCGGAAGCGCACAAAATATTCTCAGCAATGAAAACATGTATCGATCGTTTGAATCTTCAATCGTTGAGATGATAAATTGCTGAAGTTGCGAAAGGAATTGAGAAGGCAGGGTATTTTCAGGCACGTTGAAGGAAGACTCGTCAAAGTCAATGGAGCCGAAGTTAATGGCCTTAAACCCAGAAATCCGAAATTTCGAGTTTCTAGACCGCTTAATCAAATACAAAAGCTTTTTCCGGTTTTTGTCCGACAAACGCGATACAATATCAAAGGCATTGGCGGATGCAATCGATGACAAAGAAAACGATTCCGGAAGTTTTAAAAAGCCGTTTACAACCTCCTGCGACATGAAAAACGGCAAAGTCAAAGTGGATGAGTTGGTAGTGATGGACTGCGAACACGACGGGAAAATAAAGCAAACCAAAAAGCTCCAAACGACATCTTKGTCTGAAAACGCTTTTAAATAGTTTGCGTGAGAAAACACATCGCACTTTGGCGTACCGCCATCAATCCCGACAAGCCTTTTTGGAAACATCAAATTAACAAGAGCCAGAACATTCAAAATTGTATTGTAGACGTTTTTCGCCGGTATTGCCGCTTCCCGTAACAAGGGAAACATCCTTTGGATTTGGAAGATAAGGCGAGATACAAATTGCGATGGGAACAGCATCGAATAATCGTCATTCTCGGACAGGATAAACTTCAAAAACGAGCAGAGTGACGTGGTAACCCCCACGTAAACGTAGATGTCTTCCAGTGAGATCAGATAAAAAATTACATTCAAGTAGTTGATCAGATGTTCCGACTGATGGCTTAGTTGGTTGCTTGATTTGAGACTTGCAATTTCGTCCGATGAGTTTGCCCGAAGAAGCGAAAATAGAACCGCATCAATTGATAAGAGATATCTTGAAAGAATTTGAAGAAGGCCATCGAAATTATATGGCGACTCTTTTAAGTGGTAATATTGCGTCAAGTAAAAATACAACCGAATAAATAGGAAGGCACACTCTTCGTTATGGAACATGGTGTTGCAATATAGCAGTTCGATGACTGATTTTATGCAGCTCCAAAAGTCACAAAAGATTTTATGGAAAACCCTGCTGTCGTTTTTTGCATCAACAAGGGAAAACGAGCATTCGACAAAGGGCCAAATATACTCGGGATACTGCATCAGGTTTTCTTTGATCACCTCGAACAGACCGCAAAACAGCGAAATTGACGCCGACTTGAACACGTAACTTGATGATCTGTTGGGCTTCATAATATCCAGCAGGCCCAGAATGTTTTCCATTATCAGCATACCGGGTTCTTGGATTTCGGTGTGATACTGGGCTAAAAAGCTAATACCATTGAAAAACTAGGGTAAAAGACCAAAATTCAAAGCTACCTTTTGTTTCCAATTAGCGTGGGTGAAGCTTAAGAACAAATTAAAGAGCTTAAATAGAACGGAGAAACATAGCGAGGAAAGCACCTCATTAAACGAAGGGGTGTCCACCGCAACATGGATGCCAATTTTTTGGAACATCTGGACAATATGATTCAACAATGAAGCCCGGTCATGGGCGAACAATATGATAAGATGGGCCAGAATATCATCGAGACTAGAAATGTTGTCCTCTTGCATGGTATCGAGATCTTGAGATTCTGGAAAATGCACAAGCCGCCAGCAAAACATAGCGATGTGGTGTGTTTTAGATAGCTCGGAAACGGACCGCTTGAAGAACTTTTCAAAGAAGATTTTGATGGCCACACATTTGTCAATTTTGTCATAATACGCAAATGCCAAACTAAAAAAAACCGAATTTCTGAAGGCCATG
>NW_013546530.1:0-1923 GCF_000760515.2 Mitosporidium daphniae
ACAGAGACAACAAAACCCTGTTCAGCTCCTCTTCCGATCGAACGGAATCGCTAGAATAGTTTACATCCACGCTTGAATCTCGAGACTGATTTGAGGATGTCCGTGAGCGTAGAAGAACTGGCCTGGTGGCTTTGCTTGAAGAGGGTTGAATCGAGTTTTTCTTGATCAATATCCCCGGATTGTTATTGGTACTTTTGGATTTTATATCTTTTTTCCAAGAATGGAGCGTGCTTCTGTACTTCTGAATGGCTGCGCATCTTTTGCCGTAAAGGGCCTTTTGTTCAGATTCCAAAATCGGCAAAATATTGGGGTTTAGGGTCACTTTGAAATCATCAAAATTTAGGCCAACAAACGCACAGTTGTCATGATAATCTTCCAAAATAGAGGGCCGTGGTAGCTTTTTTTCATTTATATCTCGGTAAGCAGTTTGCAGAAAATTTTTGTTTGATTCGTAAAATAAATCGAGATTTTCAATAGGCTTGAACCTTGATATTGGGACGCACTCGTCTTTTTCGTTGACCTTGAAGCTGGAGTCGTTGCCATCGGATGGAAAACATTGGGGAAAAGCCATCAGCAATACGGTCTACACAAGGGTGTGTTGGTTTGGACCAAATAAAAAGCTTTAAAAAATGATAAATAAAAATAAGCATCAATTGAACACAAGTGACAATTTAAGTTTCCGAAACTAAAATGTTCTCCAGTGTTATCTCAAACATTGGGAAGCTCGTATGGAACAACGATGGCGACCCTTCGCAAGGACAGTCGCTTGTTCAAATTCCAAATGGCGAATTCCAAATGCTCGTCAAAGGTTCTTTTGTTACAATGTAGCTTTGTCAATTTTATCTGTAGCTATGAATTTGCTGATGCGACGCTTGTGAAAACCGCGAACGAGCAATATTCATATTCCATCGTTATCAGAAGATTATTCGACGAGGATGAGGAGGAATTGCTGAGTGCTGCTCAAAAATCAGGCATTAATGCAAAATCCCAATTTGTAGATCCATTGACTTTTGAGTTCAATTTTCCCATTTGCATGAGCATGAATTTTGCTCGCCATACACAGGGTGTGCCTTGTGATAGAGAAGCCTTTAAATGGACCGACTCTTCATCTGTAAGCTTGTTGGTTACATTGTAGAAGAAAACATATCAATACATCCCGGATGGAAATGTCACTGCCCATTCGCTCCAGCTTTTCCATCTAACAGCGGCCCAATGTTTATTTGAGTGTGAGAACCGAAAAAGCTATGCCTTGGCATCTGAAAAGGAAATCGAATCAATAATGATGCCCAAAGCTTTGATTGCAACTAAAGAGGGGGTGCTTATTTTCGAGACACATTCGGCATCCAATGTTTATCTTTACTCGTTTGACATTTCCTCTGGCCTATTTATATCTGCAACCGGAAATAAGGAAGATTTACCCCCATGTGTGACGGCCTCCATTTACGCAGTTGAAACCTTCCAATGTACGCGTGTACATTAACTCTGTAGATCACCTACGAATCCACGGCAAGGACAATGCAGAGATGCTTTATTATTCACAGAATATCATGCCCTCTGATATTGTGCATGTGGAGAGAGTAAGGTGTTCTTTTTGAATGTAGTCTTCCTGCTCTTTTGTTTGGTGTCATTTGTCCGATTCGGATACCAATTCATCGCTAACTTTTTCCCTCAAATTTGCGATAGAATCGGAAATGTTTTCTTTTTCAAACAACTATGCAAAATGTATCTACGAAATTCTAAACAAAGAACGGGCATCTTGTATCGATCAAAAGGACAAATCCTTCTTGATTGGCCAAGCAGTTCCAATGGACATCGACTATGACACCTCTGAAACCGAATCAGCGTCTTCTGATGACGAAGAGGAAAGTGATGATGAAGGGGAGTTGGCCATCAGCTCTATCTCCGAAAAATTCACGCCCGACA
>NW_013546529.1:0-1835 GCF_000760515.2 Mitosporidium daphniae
ACATCCTTGCTGGGATTAATGGACTTGAAGTGGGACAATCAATTGTCATTGCAATTTCAATGATCATTAATAGCTCTATGCACGTTTTCTCTCCGGAATCGTATCCTAATGCTCGTCAAGTTCACTTTTTGTCGCTAGTTTTACTCATTCCTTTTGTGTTTGTTTCTATCCCTCTTTATAGAGCAAACAAATACCCTGCTAGTGTTTTTGTTGGCGATACATTTTGTTATTTCAGCGGGATGACATTCGCCGTAGTTGGTTTGGTGGGGCATTTCTCAAAAACTCTTTGCTTGTTCTTCATCCCACAGGCAATCAATTTTGTATATTCCGTCCCTCAACTATTCCATTTTCTTGATTGTCCAAGGCATAGATTACCAAAATTCAATCCATCTACAGGCCTTCTTGAGATGAGCTGCGTCGAGTTTCTGCTTAAGCCTAAATCGACCATTAAAGAAAAGCTTGGATTCCTGATGATCAAGTTTTTATCTCAGCTCAAATTAGCTCACTTAGAGATTGTCGAATCAGATGGTGTTTCTGGAGAAACCAAGTATCGATTTAACAATCTGACCCTACTTAATGTGTTTATTTTTTGGTTTGGACCCTGTCATGAGCAAAGTTTGACCACAAAGCTTTTGTCTTTTCAAATATTTTGCACTTTTATTGCATTCACTATTAGATACGTGCTTGCTCCGTGTCTTTATATCATCTAATTTTGATTGATGCCATTTTGGGGACACATTTACCAAAGACGGGTAAAAATTTGAAATAAATTCCAATTTTTCTCCAATTGCAATTAGGCATCCGGGATAATTTAAATCGGATGAATTTTCCAGTGGCCACCATTGATGAATTTGTACATTTTTGTCGCAATCTCTTGGCTTGTATGGTATTCAAATACGGAGCCAATATCCATTCCCATTAAGTTGGTTGACTTATCTCCTGATTCGCATCGGCATCCAATCTTGAAAGAAACCGGTTTTGGAATTTCAAATTCTTCGATAGAGGGAAGGCCCTTAATATTAACTCTGATTCCGATAGATAATGTATTGAGGTCTCAATTGCAGGCTTCAATGCCAATTAAATGCAGCAACATACAGCTTAAGACGTATAGCCTGCCAACTGCCTGCCCGACTAAAACGATAGCCTCTGGATTGAAACCAACATCCTCTTTACAATGTAGTCCATCTCCTGTAACTTTTTTGCCTTCGATCCGCTCTTCATCTGCTGCACTTTACACCTCTACTGTAAGTTGCTTGCCTTCGATCAGCTCCTCGTCTGTTGTAAGTTGCTTGCCTTCGATCAGCTCCTCGTCTGTTGCAAATTATTTGCCTTCGATCAGCTCTTCGTCTGTTGCAAATTATTTGCCTTCGATCAGCTCTTCATCTTGTGTAGTTTACACCTCTACTGTAGGTTGTCTGCCTTCGATCAGCTCTTCATCCGCTACACTGAGCACTACTTGTGCTAAATGCTCAACAGTATATAGTGAAACTACAAAGCGCTCCAATTCTACTAGCACGCAAAGTCAAAATTTGGTAAAGCCATCTGAAATTTCCAAGACTCTTCCAACCCCAACCACCGAACAAACTACGATAAAAAATTCGAATACCGAAATTCAGGGAAACATCGACCCGTCCGTGATTGACCCCAAATTAATTTATGCCTTAATTGCTGATTTGAGCAAGTTTAAAAGCTAAGCTTCAATACCCAGTGCAGCCCGGAAAGGTGTTTTATGGCATGGCGCGGCGCGGCATGATGGGCCGGCGCCGATGGCTGTGCACATGACATGTAATAAAGTTACACATTTACTTGACCCCAGTGGCAAGCACACGAGGGGC
>NW_013546528.1:0-1812 GCF_000760515.2 Mitosporidium daphniae
TTTTACGATTAAAAACAAAGCCAAGCATCCACCTGATACAACATTCAATATATCGTTGGGAAATTTTTTTTTGGAATTGTTCCAGTCTTTGTTGGGCACACTTTTCCTGTGCGGGAATACTCAGCAAGCTCGGCCGGGGAATAGAAGGCATCCTAGATTGTTGCAATCATGTTGTTCAAATCCTTTTCGGTCTTGCCGAGCCGCGCCGCAATCAAAATTCTCCGCATTCAGGCGCGGGTAACTGAAATGTTTGCGTGGAAGGGGACCTATGATGTAGAACCATTCCATTAGATAATTCGTCACTTTACATATTAATAAACAATAATTTACCATTAAATCATCCGGATTACTTCCGCGGGGACTGCTACTTGCCGTTGGGGTGCTTGAAAATGCGATGGCTGCTGGCTTACTATCGCCTGAATCTTCCCCATGTTTTCCTCAAAACCTCGAAAAACATAAACAAAGTGTTATTACCAGGCTGAAAAAAGCTGTATTGCAATGATACCTACTTGATGCGAGTTGAATGATGAGATCATCTGACTGCTTCCTTTTTTCGATCGACTCCAGCTTTTCACGCAGCTCCATTGCCTTGCTTTCACGGTTGACTAGTTGGATCGCATCTGGTCCAGCTCTTTTTCCAACGCAGAGATTTTGCTTTTATAAGCCTCCATGGTACTATTTCCATTTTCTGTCCGCTGTTCTTCCAGCTCACGAATTTTTGCTTTCAGTTCTTCGTTTTCCTAAAATTAAATGATTGCATTAAATTGAGTTTGAGTTTTACAAAATAATATACCTTTTCAAAATGAGAACGCCTAAAGCTCTGGTCTTGCTGGGACGAATAAGAAAGCTGACGGTGGCTTCGGCTTACAACTTTTTTTTTTAGGCTGTACGAGATCCATAGCAAGTTTTCCTCCAAGTCCAGTTTCCTCTGTCGGAGGAAATCTTTGTCATCTGTGTGGGTATAGAAAATATTTCTTAAGACAATTTCTGAAAAACTTATAAGGCTAGAGACAATGTTTAAAAAACAATTTCAAGATGTTAATTAACTGTTAAACAGTCGTTTTATAGGCTAGATACTAATCAAACTTACCTGAAAAGCACATTGGAACACCAACCCGGTGATAACAGTCCTCAATATTGTTGATGTACGACTTAAGGTTCCAATGTGATGAATCACCCTTTGGCCGTCTATCAGTAAAAACAAGGTACGTTACTCTTCTGTAAGACCTTTGAAACTAAATAAGTTTAAACTAGTTACCTAACCACTACTTGTCTCTTACTCTCAATTCACAACGACAAAAGAGCCAGGACATCCTTCTCATCTTCGCAGAGTGTTGGTTTAAAAATTGCAGACACTGACGCAATACCAGGTGGCTGCTTAGTGAAATCAAACAACACCATGAGCAAATACACATTTTGTACAGAGGTAGCTTTAGCCATTATAACCTGCATTATAAAACAAGTTGTAGCATTATATCTACCAAAACCCTAAGCAATGATTTATAGAAAAGATATAATCACAAGTAAGTCTAAATAACATTTGTTCTTACCCTTGAGATTTTTGCTTTGTGATTAGGCTCACAGAAAAGGTCACCTACTGCTAAAACATTCAGAAACTAGCTATTTCTCTTCGTTCACAGAGTTATTTCAGCAACTACACATAACTGGACACTTGAAATTCCTCTCTAGAGACTTGTATGGAGGGAAATTTAGGCGCCATCCTTTCGAACGTTGCCGGAGAAATCTATTTCTGGTATTAGAATAGAAAGAGACTATGTATTTACATTTTTCACTGAAATTATTTTTTTTAAT
>NW_013546527.1:0-1812 GCF_000760515.2 Mitosporidium daphniae
CCTATTTCTCCAGCCTAAATTTATTTCTGGATCCATGTACCCAAACCCTAACCCTAATCCAACCCTATTTCTCCAGCCTAAATTTATTTCTGGATCCATGTACCCAAACCCTAACCCTAACCCTCCAGCCTAAATTTATTCATGGATCCATGTGACCTAAGACCCCCACTGGACCCTTTTCCTAGCTTTTGCTTTGTTTTTAAGATTCCTTTTTAGAATTTTTTTTAATCGTAATAAAATTCGTTTCATGAAAAAAAGTATTAAATATTTACTCCTCGATTCGGATGGAATTTATAAAATATTCACCACGTGGCCAGATGATGAAAGGAAAGTGGTCGATTTCTAGCCATAAATTCCTCTTGCTTTCCTGAATGCGGAAAAAATCATTTCACAGGGTAGAGAACCGATTCTTAATCGATAAATTATCAACAAAGTACCAATACTGTAACCCATAATTTCCTCAACTCAGATATAAAGCGTTTATGCGACATCGTTGAAAAATTACAGATACAACCTTTCGAGATATTATTAATATCTTAGGAGAAAATTTAAAAAAACTGGAGCAAACACAAATATAATTGTCAACCTCATGCGGAATGGGATTGGGGAATTTTGACTCAAACATGACATAAGACATATAGAAGAAAATTCAATATTACATACCGCTGGGTGTCCCAAACTTGATCGAATAGGTTATAACTGGAAAAAATGGTTCGCCCAAAAAACCACGACCCATTGCGATACCCCCCTCCTCTAAAACCACGTCTCCTTCGTCTAAAAATAGCGAGAGTTAGGACCAACGGCAAGTATGCCGCAACATGATGCGTTAAATATCCACATAAGATTACAAATATTGAATGAGTAAAATACCAGATAAAATAAACCTTAGCGTCGCTCTGAGGCACATAAAAAATTATTATGAATAGGCAAAATGGGAAGGAGAAACACGAAAAATCGCTCAAAGTTGTTTTTTATGCAATGAAATTCTATTACTTTTATATGCACGTGCTTTTGATTTGGAAAAAACAAGAATCTGACACGTGATCAATCATAATGCTTGCACTTATGATAACAAATATTTTAGCGAATAAATCTGGCGAAGACTTTGAATTTGGGCTAGTATTAATGGGGAGATGATTTTTCTGAACGTTCCAATAGCTTGGGGCTATTCAATATTTTGAACAAGTTGAGTGGAAAGCTCTGATCTGACATCTATCTCGATGAATTGAACGAATATATGGTCCATGGCCTGGGCTACCTCATTCCCTTAAAGCATGTCTACAAGACCCATTATAAACTTAAATTAATGAACCCAAAGTAAATGGGTCTTCGTATGGGATTATTACCTAACGGTCTTAACAATGCTGAGGTTATTGGTTGCTTTCATCTTTGGATAGTATTTCTTATGGCCGACTTTTGTTTGCTAGTTTTTTAAGTTCTTCTTCTTCTTCAACTTTCTTCCTCTGAAGTCTTTCCCTAAATTTTCTCCCATATTTTTTCTTTTTTCCCCGAGGTTTTCAATTTTCAATCGGTTTGAGCAGCAATTTTGTTTTGATTCTGGAATTCAGAAGCGTCTTGCTAGCGGCCTCGTTGGGGCTCTTTTTTGGTCTCTTGTCGCGAGTATTGTTCGTCGGATGATTGGGACTTTTCCTCGCCGGATCATTTGGTCCGTTTTTTCTTGTTTTCCTTGTTGAATGTATGAGCGTATTTCTAGAATAAAAAGGCAAATAAAGTAAGAGTTGCTTCAGAAGCAAAAGTTTTGGACGACATCAAATCCAAGAAAATCATCAAAGCAACCAAAAAAGAGCCCCA
>NW_013546526.1:0-1801 GCF_000760515.2 Mitosporidium daphniae
GGTCATCTCTGCATGTGTCGTTTGAATCATGATACGACGGATTTGCATTTTTGGGCTGTGTTTGTAGATTTGCTCCGGCGAGTCCGTCAACTGCCACACGTACAAATACAAGTGGTCTACTATCGATGTCAGAAAAAATGGCGTGCATGCACAGTTGTACATCTGATCGCCCGAAATGAGCGCTGCTTTGATTCTTGCCGTTTCTGCCAAGGATGGCTAAAAAGATGTCTCGCTCAGATATGCTTTAGCGCACATTGCAATTTCCATCTGTTGCGTTTTCTAGCACTGGAAGGTGGTCATCTATTTTCTTATGTGCAGACACCGATGCCGATTGAGGCGCGTCTGGTCAAACAGGACCTGGCTGGTTTAGTTTCTTTTCGCTGCATTTGATTTCGTCTGGTTGTAGCTGGCAGCGGAACTTGAAGCATGCAGACTTCGATTGCCTTTCTGCCTTTGCAATCTTTTGCGGGTTGGTGGAGCACCTCCGATGTCGAAATGTACAATGCCTTCACGTGAGTGGCAACAAGCATTTAGTCGTAGTGCCATGTGTCCCAATAGATGCTGCTGAATGTGCTGTGGCGTGTTTTTTCTCGCACTCTGCCGATGTATTTTGATGCTTCGGAATCAAGCATCATTGAGTGTCGTGAGCAAGTCAGTACGTATGATACAGCCGATTTCTTTTGTAACTTGGCGATTGGGTGTAGTTCATGCATACTTTTGATTTTGCCAAACATTCGATAGGTTCGATGTGTTTAGAACGTTCAGTAGGGTGTTGAAGCACACCGAACGTTGTTGATATCATTACTGCGGTATGTGCAGTGGGGGATCATTTTGATGCTAAAAGACTACCTGGCGGAATATGATCCATATTCTGGGATCCATGGATGGTTGGGCGAACTCATCAAGTGTGCATATTCCAGATTTGTCAGCTGAACTGTGTTGTTGTGTAGTGCTTCAAAAAGAGGCGTCGCATTTCGAGTCCGTTTCGGTGTTGCCAGAACTGTCTTGATGGACTTCGTTTCGAACATGATAGCCAATTCAAGGGGTGTGTCTGTTGAAATTAGTTGGCTCGTAGGATCGGTGTCTTCAGTAATCGTCAGTTGCCCTAACTGCCTGGTGGCAGTGCGAGCTCGTTTATTTTTCCCAGTGTTGTTGTTCTTGACCAGACAGTCTTTTGGTCGAAAGTACTTTCCAACGTATGTTCTGTTCATCTTTCCATTCAAAATAGAAAACTTGGGACCGGTGCCAAAAAAGACCCAGTTTGCTGAGTTGACCGTATGTTTGTGCCGTTTTCGTTTATTTGTACGCCAAGGGGTGGTTTTTACTGCTCATTTGACAGCTTTAGCTTGATCAAACATCCATCCCGTTTCTTGCAATAGTGCACGCCAACAAGAGCGCAACTTGCGCCATGAAAAGAACGCGAACCTCATTGATCGAAAACATGGGTTCAACGAACATCAAAGGTCCATTTCAGTTATAATAAGCGGTAATGCACGAACACAATAAGCATGTGCACCCCGTTCTAGCACCAGCCAAGTGGCCGCTGAGTTCACCAAATATATCGACCTTTTGATATCATTGCATTGGACAGATTGACATGCGGAGATATCTGACGGAGCACTACAATGCAATTGAAGCGGAAAAGTATCGGCGTACTCCTGCATGGGTCCGATGAGAACCTTTTCAGCGAAATCAAAGTGCATATTTTGAGCTATCATTATGCGATTTCTTCCAATACGTCTTACCAGCGTATGCGCAAACCCTAGTATGGCAGAGCGGCAATTCCTGGCCATTTGGCGAT
>NW_013546525.1:0-1777 GCF_000760515.2 Mitosporidium daphniae
CCAATATATGGCTTCCACCAAATAAAGGAACATCTTACGAATTTAGAAAAAAGAGAACAAACCCTGGAATCGTGGTCCATCCTATTGCCTGGCCTTATTTCAAAAGTTTGTGACTCAGAGCCTTGGATTCGAAGTTTTTGCATCGGTTTGGTTTCATCAAGGCTCCTTTTTCAGGAGAATACCGTATGAAATGGCCATTTATTGACTTAGAACTTGTGGAAGCCATATATTGGATCGATAGTTTCCATTGTGCTTTCGAGCTTGAATAATTTGGATGAGGAAATTCAAGTCGATGCGGTCTTTCTGCTGTCGGCCATCATCAATGCCATCGACTCGAACATTTTCCGAAAGTACATTGCCCAAATAATTTCGTCGCTATCCACCTGGCTGCATGGCATTTCCACACCTAGTCGTCTGCAGCGAATGTCCAGATTTGGGAAGCTATTCAATGCTAAAGAGGGGGTGTCTTTTTGGATCAATTTCTTCCGCTGCCTGTTTGCCAAAGATAGTGATAATCTGGCCAACGCAGCAAAAGGTCCCATCACGGTTATCTATCCATTGCCCTTCAACAGGCGATTGTTATTGCCTCCACGAAAGACCGTYTACTCTCCAGTGGAAGCAAAATGGGAAATAGAAGCCATATTGCCAATCAAAGCGCAAAATCTAGACGAACTAAATGCCCTCACTTCAATGAAAGATCTCTCCCCCTCCGAGATTATTTTTGCGATTGCCAAATTTATCACTACTCTTAAATTAAATTAAAGCTACACGTTGGAATCAGCACTAGCCTAGCACGTGCTTCTCACAAATTAGCCAAAAATTCTGGGGTGTAAAGACACCATTATTCCTGGTTTCGTTTGTGTGTAGACAAGTCTTTAATTAAAGCTTTTGTTTAAAAGGCGATTGATGGATTGAGTACAGAACGGCCTTTATTGGGGGTCTATGATAGCGAAAAGGGACCATAAGAGCTGAGAAGCCAATAGAGGGTATCGGAGATGGCACCCAAGCCACCTAGAACCCCTATTAGTTGGATAATGAGAAGCGAAAGCTCGCCAAAAGATCCGCTCTCAGAGGTAAAAAGCGATTTGTTTGTTTGTTCAATGATAACTGACTCAAAGTCAAACTGCATGAAGATGCCAAACTTTCCAACGGCATTTTCAGATAATGAACGGGAGTACGACTGGGCAGCATACTGGAAAGAGGACACTCCACTTGAGGATAGAATCGGAAGGATAGATTTTTTACTCCAAAATGTTGGGATGATACTAATAAAGTATTGGTTGAAAAAAAAGGGATTCTCATTGACTCCGCTGGATGAAACGCCATTTAACGGCGAGATGCGATTAGGAAAAGCGTCTCCAAACTCCAGTCTATGAATGGTGTGGTTAAAGGAAACACGACGATCTATTTTGATCACAGGCTGGATAAATCCGTTTTTCTCCATTAGCCCCACATGTCCAACTGGAATAATTTGAATCGATCCGGCCACCCGTGCAAGAGAGATCCTTCCAGAAATTCGACAAACATTAGAGACACTGGAATCCATCTGCAAAAGATGACTAACTATGACGTTGTATCCGCCAGCCCTGGAGTATTCAATGGCAATTTCATCACAAGGACTTGACACGGAAAGATCTAAATCAGCAAAGAACTCCTCAACCACTGATTGGTCAGTGGCTATAGCGAGCGTAGACTTGGCCCCTGGAAAAAGGGCCTGGTAAATTGTAAAAAAAATAAATAAAAAGAAAAAAGAATACAAGATCAGCGTGGATACAAC
>NW_013546524.1:0-1749 GCF_000760515.2 Mitosporidium daphniae
TACAAACAAAAATGGCAATTCGTGTCGCGTGTGCATCAAAAATGTACACCACAATTTGGAAATTTGAAGTGTGTACATTGTTCACGGCAAGCATTGCATTTAAAAAATGCAACTGATTAAAAGAGTCTCCAGGCGTCTCTTTTCTACACACCCTGCGGTCCCAAAACACAAATTCGAAATAAGAACTCCGTTTGATGTGTTCAGCATCGATGGAAGCCTGGTCCAGACCCCCTGCAACTCTGTAAAGGACACATCTTCGGATCTTTTTCTCAGGTCGACTGTTTTTCATTCTGCAGATGAGCTTCTTTCCCTCTACAAGACGATGGTGTACATCAGAAGAATGGAGCTGACGGCAGACGCCCTTTACAAGACAAAATTTATTCGTGGATTTTGCCATCTTGCCATTGGGCAGGAAGCGATTCCAGCCGGAATGGAGGTTGCCATAACGAGCACGGACACTGTTATCACCGCGTATCGGTGCCATGGCGCTGCTTTTGCAAGGGGAGCATCTCTACATTCCATATTTGCAGAGCTGCTGGGTAAGAAAACCGGAATCGCTCGCGGGAAAGGAGGATCCATGCACATATATTTAAAGAATTTCTTTGGAGGAAATGGAATTGTAGGCGCACAGGTATTGCAGAGAGATTTCCTGTAGGTTCCTGTGGGCGCTGGAATCGCGTTTGCTCAAAAGTACAAAAAAGAGCAGAACGTCACATTTGCATTGTATGGCGATGGTGCTGCAAACCAGGGCCAGGTAGGCTGTGAAGTGGCAATAACTACTCCAGGTCTTCGAAGCATACAATATGTCCATGCTCTGGTCTCTCCCGTGCATTTTTGTGTGCGAGAATAACATGTATGGAATGGGAACATCTGCGGAGCGTTCCTCTGCCTCTGTCGACTACTATTCAAGGGCGGGGTTCATTCCAGGAATACGAGTTGATGCTCAGGATGTTCTGGGGGTCATTGAGGCCACCAGATTTGCCAAAGCATGGGCCTTGAGCGGACGGGGGCCCCTTGTGTTGGAGATGAAGACGTATCGTTATCAAGGACACTCTGTGAGCGATCCCGGGACGACCTATCGAAACAGAGATGAAGTCCAGAAAATGAGGGACGATCACGACCCCATCACTCTTTTGCGATCGAGATTGCTTGATGCAAATTTGAGTACCGAGGCAGAGCTAACGAAAACGGAAAAAACAATTCGTCAGGAGGTCGAAGAAGCGGCCGAACAGGCAAAGGCCGATTCAGATCCTGATCTTTCTGTCCTCTTTGAAGACGTTTATCTTCCAGGGTCTGACCCAGTTCCCCCAAACAGAGGTACTCTTTTTTAGGCCGCGGGACTCGATCCTTTTTAGAAAACAATAAAAAAATATCCTTATCCTTTACGAGGTGCATTATGTTGCTTTTCCAAACTCCTCCGGTCAAGCGTATCGCATATACATGCTTTCGCGTCATACCAGACATGCTATTGTTGAAGCAATTTTGCATTGTTTGGCATAAGCCATGTTGTGGTCTGATGATTGGACGCGGCCTCAAAGCGCTTATTGGATGGAATTAATTGCTAATATTGAAACTTTTATTGGCCGTGATTTAACTTTTACAGATGAACAACGCGCTCCATTTGTACAACCTTGCAATGTCTAGTACCGCTGATGAGTATTTTACCTTATTGCCATCTCTTATTACCTTGTTTTTTTCTCAGAAAATTCGGGAACTATACATCTCTCTGCGTTGGTTGCATCTTTTCCC
>NW_013546523.1:0-45274 GCF_000760515.2 Mitosporidium daphniae
ATGGATTTCCCGTTTATTAATGGCATTCAAAAGACCAACATTAGAATTACTAGGGATTCCCCCGAAAGCCCGTGTGCTGTTGAGCCTGATGGCATCGATCATGGATTTCTCATACACATAACCAATTTACACCGATGGTTCAACCTATTCTATCCTTCTGGCGATCTTTTGGACATCAGCGACTACAGAGGCACTTTGGCCTTTTTGGAGCTTTTTGATGTATATGGGCCTCTCTTAAAAAAGAAGAAAGCCCGGGTTGAATCTGTTCTCCGCGAGTTCGGGACCAGAGCAGCTCATTGCTATTTGGTGAAAATCGAGCAGCAAAAAGGATACACAGATGCCGTTGTTGGTGCAAAAATGTTCGAAACATCAAGCTATGGGCCATATTACGAAGAAAACCCGGTGTATGAGCGATATTTAAGGAGACTCTATGACCGCAATAAAAGCTTTTACAAATCGCATGTAAAGGTGACTTCAAAGCTATCTCTCTTCGTTTCATCTCAGTTAAATGGATTCGCATCCCCTCAAAGCAACGACAACCAGCTGTCTTTTGTATTTGTTTCCGAAAAATGCTTTGTTGGTTGCATTAAAAATACGCTGCTTGCTGCATTTAACAAATGTTCGACATCTTATACCTCTGTCAATGCCATTGTATCAGAGGCCCAATGGAAAACTCTTGAACTTCAGGACCCATTTTTGTCTCAGTACTGCATGAAGGCAAGGAAGGATCCTCGCGAAAACTCGTTTGTTTTTAAAAAGGAATTTTGTAAGGATCCTCGCTTGCTTCAAAAATTTTTGAAAGAAAGGCCACCTGTTTGCTCAAATAGACCATATCTACCCGGAGTAGCCTCTGCACAATCTTCAGCCACATATTCCACCAATGTGCCGAAAAAATCGGTCGTCATCATCACAATGGATTTGTACTCTAATGTCGTTGTATTTTTAAATTCCATTCAAAGCACACCGCCCGAAAGCTTGCTAATTGATTTCCATGTTTTGGACGTCCCAAAGAATTTAAATTTTCTTTTGTGCCTATACACGCTCCCTGAGTTTGACAATGAAAAGTCTGCGATGAAATTGAGGTCTTTTGAGTTCTATTTGGTCGAGGACCAATCAACTGGAAAACTATCTTGCACCTCGCTAATGCTGTATGGCTACTTTAGTCAGATTCAATTTCTAAAAATTGCAAAGTCTTACACCTTGATAGACAAGCTATCTTTAAAGTCACATCCGCATTCTCATCTGATTTCATGGGTAGAATCCTCAATTCTTTCGCAAACGATCGAGTATACCGGCGATAGGGATATGAGCCACCTTTCTTTCGTTGTTCCGTCAACAGGGGCATATTTGTCAATGCTGTCTGCGCCTGAGCTTTTATCAAAGATTTGTTCTTATCTTCCAAAAACAAAGAGCTCCAAAGCATCTGAATCGCACATGCTTCATGTGCCAAAACGAATCGTCTTTGATGATGATCCACAGAGCATCGAAGTGGTGTACCTGCTGGGATGTAGCAACATTTCTTCTATGAACAATTCGAGCCCCAAATCTGGTCCTGATGTTAGGTCCCAATTGGCGTTTCAAATTCTCAAGGTGAACAAGTTAGACCCCAAAAGCGAAGATCTTTTCTTTTGCAAACTCTTTTTGCCAAATTTATTCCCTATTCCGTACATTAATTTTAATGACCAGGCCATTTTTGGGGACCAATATCCGTGTAAAGCAGCTGCTAGAACGAGCGCTGCTTTTCATAGCCTCAAGGCTCTCTATGAAAGCGGTGTTCTAGACTGCAACTTGCTTCCGAGTGCCGAGTTTTTGAAATCTATAAATCTTGAAAAGATGAAAAAACTTGCTCACGAGAACAAAACAGGAAAAAGTGGTGGTGATGCCATTGACCAGGGTTTGGACTATACTTCAACTCGTACCAGGGTCTATTATCCCATAAAGGTTCTGCTCAAGCCCACATACTCTTTTGAGAAAATATGGAAAATCCCCAGAATTCTGTCCATGGCCAGTTGGAAAGATAAACTTGACTTGTTCCCCAGTCAAACCAGTCACACCTTTTTCTTGTACGTGATGGATTTTGAGGATCAAAATCACATGGATATTATACAGAAACTTCGCCCAGGGTTTTCGTTCTTTAAAAAAGCCGAAAAGCGGCCAAACAGCGTGTTCCTGCAAGACTATAATGTCTTTAACACCGGAAATTTCAAGAACTCCTTTGGAATCCTTCTTCCTCATCAGATAAGCACTCCTTTCCCCGCGTTTGAAGTATATCTGTCTGCAGTTACGCCTTCTAGTAAAATGAAAGTCAATGGGCCACATTTGGTAACTTTTTCTGCAGAGCAGTTCAAGTCTATCGTTTCTTTCCAAATTGCACTATTTAAAGTTATGAATGGCTTCAAAAATAGCCTTTTGTTTGATTCAAGCCTATCCACAGAGAAGGACATAGATCAATACTTGAAATCTTACTTGTCGAGCCTTAAGGCAAATTCTCCGTCCCGAAATTGCTTTATTGAAGAGCCGCTTTTACAAATCGACTGTCTTGAAAAAATTTCGTACCTTGTGGTTCCGGTTACTCGAAACGCTGGTGATGAAATCCCGATTACTCCTGAAAGCTTATATGGCGCTTTTTTGCGATTTTTATCGGCCGAAAAAAAATTTCCACCCTGTCTGGAGAGCTGGAGAATCGACTGGCCATTATTAAGTTCTGGGTGTTCTTTTTTTTCTGGCACGAAACCTCAAATTTCACTATTGTCTTTTATTGATCAGCTGTCCGAGTTTTATTTCTCAAACGTACTTCGGCCCAAAGGATTTGAAAGACCCTCTTTTTCATCATCATCATCATCATCATCAGTGTTGACTCACCATATGTTTGATGATCCCGGATGTGTGGAGAACAATCTTGATAATTTTGTTTTCTTTTCGCTTCAAAAGATTACTGTGTATCACCGATATTCGGATATTGGATATAGAATTGAGAAGGTCAGATGTGATTTGAACCCTCTATCGATGATTGAAAAAAATGGAATATCAGTTGCAGAGTATTTAAAGGCCAGGTTTTCGGTGCAAGTTAAAGACTTGTCACAGCCGCTTGTGGAATGTGTTAAGATGGAAATTCCCAATTGTTGCAATTTTATGTCGTCCTCTAATTTTGTTCTGCAAAACAGCAACCTGGAGGGCAATCTTTCGCGTTCTTCGTATGAAGAACAATGTACATACTCTAAAACCGCTCTAGATATGGTCTCGGAAAAGTCTTCACTTATCCTGGGGAAGGCCATCATTCATATCGACAATGACAAGACCGTATATGATTGTGTAAATAATGTGTCATATTCATTGGCCTCCAACTTTTCGTTACAAAAAATCACCGCCACAAACTCTAGCAGCAGTAAGACGCTACATTCGCTGTTGGTTCCCGAACTGCTGAACATTTACCCCATCACTTCTGGCCATTATTTAATATCCTCCATTTTTCCTACATGGTTTTCCCAAGTTCAAAGGTGGCTATTGATGCTGGAGTTGTTTGAGGAAGGCAATATTTTCAATTCCGTCCCGTTAAAGCCAGATTTCACCCTATTTCTTCAAGCTTTAACAGCACCTATAAATCCGAATTCGGGCGAAGATGTGGATGATGATCTCTCGGTTTCCTGTGGTGCCGGATCGTTCGATTATGAGCGGTTGGAATTACTGGGCGATTCGATCCTAAAGTTTGCCGTCTCTTTGGATCTTTTTCTCGAATCCTCCACACATTTTCCTGGCCTTCCCTCAGAGGCAGACTTGACTAGAAAAAGAAGCGAACTCATTTGCAATGCAAATCTTTTCTCGCTTGGAATTTCGTTGCTTTCTTTACACAAATATGCAAATATTGCGGGCTTCTCGACGGTGAAAGCCTTTTTTCCTCCCCATATTTGCACGCTGATTGAAGCTCTGATTAAAAAAGACCCTTCGTTTTCATGTATTGTCCCCATCCGGCCTGTCTTTGACGAGTGTGTTTCTTGGCTTGATTTATCTTTACACGATGAGAATTCCAGGAAAAAAGATTTCTCGCCTGTTGATGAAATGCAGTTGGATAGCCTTTGCCTTGATGACTTGCATGCACTTTATTCTACCACCGCTCTTCGTCAGCTGGGTGTAAGATACTCAAACAAAGCCATCTCAGACATGATAGAGTCTCTTATTGGGGCATTTTATCTGTCTACGGGACTTTCAAATACATTTTCTTTTTTACAAAAGCTAGGATTGGTTCAAATTATCGGTTCTAACCTTACTCCCGATCATATGAAAGGCTACATCAATATGAATTTGAATAACATGGCAGAGCCGGCTGGTCTTTCTTTGTTTGAGAAAACAGAGGCCCGTCTATTTGATAAAATCAATTGCATTAACCAGATTTTTTCGTCTCCAGAGCTTTCGGCTTTGATTTACGTCTTTGATGACAAGCATGGGTTTCGATGTTCTTTTTCCAATACTCTCGATAGAATATCAACGAGCTTGAACTATCAATTTAAGGATCCCAGGTTGGCTCTTCTTGCAACGGTACATCCGTCTCTTTCAGCTGCCTTTAATTTTGAAAGACTGGAATTCCTTGGAGATGCCGTTTTGGATTTTGTTGTCACCAAATATTTTTATGAGAAATATCCAAACCTCAGGCCAAATGAGCTGACTCTTTTGAGATCCTCTTCCGTTGATAACGAGTCTTTTTCCAGAATGCTCTGTTTGCTACAGCTGCATGATGTCTTTTTTAATACCCAAAAAAATAACCTGCTTGCCGAGTCTGTAAAGGCATATGTGGACTATCTGCATTCAAATGATAAAGCATTCATTGATGACTACCGAACCTTCACTGGTGATCAAATTTCAAAGCCCACATCCCATGATTGCTCGGCGATCTTTTCTGCACCAAAGATCTTGTGCGATCTCTTCGAAAGCATTGCGGGCGCAATTTTTCTCGACTTGGGATGCGATCTTGATGGCTTCTGGAATATTTACAAGCATATCATTTCATTCTATTTGGATAGAAATTCAAAGCACAAGCAACTGGGTCTGAATCCAGTAAAGGATTTGATGGAGAGTGTTTTGAAGCTGGGAATACTGCCAGGCGAGCTAATCTTTGAATTCCAACATGAGCATTCGTTAGAAAATGTGATGCATCGATGTATCATCAAACTACGGGGAAAGGTTCTTGCCAACGTGCTTGCAACTGGTCGCACATGGGCTAAGCGTACAGCGGCATCTAAAGCATTGGAGTATATTGTCAAAGGCGGCTATAAGGAGGTGCTGCTCAATTAGAAATTAAATTTATTTTATTTTATGGACGAGAACTTGTCCGCAAATGCCTTTGTCGTGCAGAAGGTCCTTTCTCCCGTCCACACGAGGGCCATCAAACAAGAATCACATGCGGCGGGGCATATACGGGCTTCAGTCGTGGCAAGCCACTATTCTTTCATTGAGCGCGAAGTGCTTGCAAAGCTTTTTTCCTCCGACCTTTCAACGCTTTGTTCCATGTGTCTTTTGAAATCTTTTGAAGCCTTTCAATTAAATTTGGAGGCTCTTTCGAAATTGCCAATGGCTTTACATGCACTTTGGCTATTTGTTGTATATTTGACTCCTTTTTTCTATTCCAATATTGATCCAGTCCCATCAAATGCTGCCAAAATAGAATTTTATCCATGTAGCGTTGAATCGATTAGCTCATCTAGAGCCAAGTACTTGCATCAGCTAGATCGCTATTTTACTTGCATTTCATATGCTTATCGAAAATTGGCCAGCCATAGCCCGCAGAACAATCTTCGTATCTTGAAGACATTGTCTGCAAAGGAGGAAGCCCTGAATTTGTTCAAAATCCCGATTTTCTCGCTTGGCATAAATATATCCTGCTTCATCGGCCTAATTCCATGCACGCTTTCTTCTCTTTCCTTGGAGGGTTGCGGGTTATTTGACAAAGAGCTGGGTGTTCTGTTAGAAGTGATATCAATTAAACTGCCAAATCTGAAGGAGCTGAACCTTTCACATAATAACAGGGTTACAGATGCCTCCTTCAATGAGATTTTTTCATCCATGGTTCGGCATCTAAGGACCCAAAGCTCGCCACCCTTTTGCGCCCTAGAAAAACTAAGCTTGGCAGCAAATGAGTTGCTCTTTTCGTCAATCAATATGGCTGTATTGTTTCTCCTTCCATCAATAAGACACATTGATCTTTCGGGTACAGCATTTGAATCAAAACGGACATCACCCGATTTCCTTGCCATCTCAACATTATTTAAACTCACTCTGGTTGAAAGTCGTCTGCAGTTTGCTGGCGGAATCGATGTTTACACTCTGTTAAGCTTTTGGATTGGCCTTACAAAGGCGTTCAATATAGGGTCTGTTGAAAATTTGTATTTTAATTTGATTGAAAAGTTATCCAAAAGTGAAGAGGATAGGTTTTCAAACCATTTTGAGCATTCGAGGGTAGCACAAAATCTGGTCCTAGAGTTTGACAAATCAGCTTTGAACAATAGCTTGATTGTGCCCATTTTTTTAAAAATCCTTCAAAAGGGTCAAGCCAAACGCCACAAATTTAATGCCATTGATGATCCCGCTCAAGGGGGGGAGCGAGCATGGATTTCCTCAAACAGCGTAAAATCGGCCGATTCAAATTTAAATATTTTTAGTCTTTATAAATAAAAATACGATGCTTGTGAATCGAACCAACAACCCCAGCTGTGATCTTTCAATATTCCTTATTCGACGGATTGCATTATCGGGCAATTCAGGTTTGCGGGCTCAAATCTCATTCACATAATAGGGGCCTCTATTTCTGAAGTGATAGATATGTTGCTCCAGCATCAGAAAGATCCCATTGGAGATAATATTTCCATTGAAGAGAAAGCCGCTCTCGTCCAGCCATTGTGGATTGGCCTATTTGATTCCATCCAGTCTTTCCTTGTATATTTTTTTGAGCATGATCCTGTAAATCGATTTTATTTTTACTGTTGCTAGTCGACGTTTTTTCSCAGTGCAGGTCTTTTTTGTGAGTTAGTTTCTTTGCTAAAATCGCCTTTGAAAATAGTGATAATCCCAAAACTGCGGCATCGAATCCATTTTGGTACTTTTTTATCTGGAGGCGGCAGCAGCATTGCATCAACACTCCCCGCTCAAGAGTCTAATGAATTGGCAGACTTTGCACTTCCCACACCAAGTGGCATTAGATGGACTGCGCAGCCAATATCGTTTTTGAGCTCAATCATAGAGAGCGGTCCTCGGGGCATAAAAACCTCGGAGATATCAAAAAAGCTGCATTTTGATCCTCGTTCTTCTTACTTTTTTTCTCGGCGTTTGGAAGCCGTAAACTTGATCGAAGCCGAATCCATAAAATCGCAGTCCTCTAATTTATTGCGAGCAAAGAGATTTATACCAAGTTATGGGAGATCCATTTCATTGGTAATTGCTTCTGGTATTGATGTCAATCAGCTAGTGGCTCAAATTTCAGAATTATCGGTGAAAGCAGGCGGTGCTGTTTGCTTGGAAGATATTGTATCTTCCCTTTGGAGGATCCATACCAAGACCTCCTTGACATTCCGGAATCAAGAAACAGAAGAGCCGGCATCTCCTTTGTTTACGGACGCAATCAAATATCTTCTTAAGGGTCTATTGGATGCTGGCCAAATTAAATATATCGTAGCCACGGTCAATAATTCATCGGCCCCCGTTGAGTGCTATCAGCCGATAGATACGAAAGAAGGCTCTAAACGCAAGCTATATGCTGAAAATATAGACGCAGACGAGCATGGGGGTGAAGGCGAGGGTGAAGCTGAAACTCAACTAACGCTGGTTCAAAAATGGTTTAAAGCAAACTATGCCTCTTTGATTGGCATTCCTATCAAGATTCAAATTCTTGAAGTTTTAAGAAGATTGGGCCCAAGGGGTGCTATCATTTCGGAGCTTTGCGCTTTGCTTAATTTGAGACCAAAAGGGCTGGCTTCATTGATGGAGTCATATAAATCTCCCAAAAAAGCTTCAACCCCCCTCTCTGAAAAGTCTATTGTTACTTCGATTACAGAACACTGTGGGAGGAGTAGAAGAATCAGATATTTTTACCAAGGTCCTCTTGACAGGCCTCTTTCGATCAAATGGGTGCTTTGTCAACCCCGTTTTTCCTCTTGTTCTTCGCCCTCTTCAACGGAAGACACCAAGCCGATCACTAAAGAAAAAGACCAATTGGAGCCAAAAAAATTCAAAGAAGATGCCGACACAAATACGCGATCTATCAGTACCACCAGATTAAACCGAGAAAAAACCGTTCTTCAATGGCTTTCGCATGAAAAGGTGATCCCCGTTACACGCGAATTGGCGAAAAGATTACAAGAAAACGAAGGAGACTTCCAATATCTGATCGACACCAGATCGGTGGTCAGAATAGCTCACTCATTGGCATCCAGAAACCTGGCCAAAACACTTCCACTCAAAATGATAAACTCTGAACAGCAAATACTGTTATTGGTTTCGTTGGATCTGCTCTCAGAAGGATACCCTTTACATAACCACCCCCAAATACTAGGTGCCATTGAAAAAGAAAAGGAAAGATTATCGGCACCAAGGACAGTATCTTCAAGCCCCGCGCAAGCCCGGAACTCGATTATCAAAATCAACCGCCTTTTCAATGACAATCCGACTGAAGATATTAAAAAAGTGGCTCACAATGAAATGCAATATATCGACTATGGATTTGTCAAAAGCCCGATCCGGCGGCTATATATTTTCCATTGCATGATCTTTCGACTCGCATCGACTTGCAACATGCTTGTTCCGAGCCCGGCCTCTGGAGCCAAGATATTTTCGGCGAATATCAACTCGCTATATTTGTGGGAATTTTTGGCCCTTTTTAGCGTACCCAGGTCGAAGAGGCTTGCTACTTATTTAGGATTTGAAAATCCTACGCTTCCCTGGCAAACTATCCAGTCACGGCTTAATCAAAAACTATCCGATTCTCTGCCATGGATCAAGAACTTTCTTATTGACAAAAGAACCATGGACACGCAATGCGATTCAAATGACGATTATAACGCGTCTTTTGGTGGTGCCGACTATCCGATCCGGAAAAAATGGCTTGCATACCTGGCTTCTCTGGCAGAATTGGGAATCCTTTCTCCTTGCCAGGATTTTTCGCCAAATTTTACCGCACCTACTGGTGGCTTGATTGTTTTGAATCCAGATTCTCAAACGCCTATCATCGGTGTGGAAGACCTGCCTATGGTTCCTCCCCTACAGCTAGCTTTGAAGAGCCCATCTGGAATTGATATTTCATGCCCTCTAGCTATTGACAGGTTCTGGGCCGAATTCGAATTCCAGCTTATTAGTGTTGTCTCTTCCAAGAAGAATGCTGATGATAATAGCTTCTTGAGTGTAGCAGAGAATCCTGAAAGTTGTGAAAACTCTGGAAACTTGGAAATCGCTGCCATACCAAGTTCAGATTTTGCAGAAGAAAACTCGGGCCTATTGTCTTCAGAGTCTTCTCAATATGCGGCTAATTTGTGTGCCTTTATCCCTTTCAATCTTCCAACAGAATCTTCTAGCATACTTGCTACACTAAAGTCGCTTTGTTTGTCCTTTTACAAACCATTAGACGCCTTGTGTCGGTTTAATTTTCGTTGCAAGCCACGCAAGTTAATTTCAGAGCTCTTTACTCTTGAGCAGTGTCTGCCACTGGAAGAGATTCTAAAGTCGTTTAAAAGTTGGATTTCAATACGCAAACCATCTCCTAGTGAGACTCTATTAGCACTACTTTCCATATCATCGGATTATAAAATTCCACTATCTGTGATGTTTTCTTCCGAAACCCTTCCATTGATTGCAAATGCATCTCAACAAGACATCAATAACAGCACATTACTTTGTTCGTTTGAGGAATTAAGGATCCTGGTCGTTTTGTTTATTTTATGGTTT
Source organism: Mitosporidium daphniae (assembly GCF_000760515.2). Classification (NCBI taxonomy): domain Eukaryota; kingdom Fungi; phylum Microsporidia; genus Mitosporidium; species Mitosporidium daphniae. The sequence continues at coordinate 9,922 of NW_013546523.1, forward strand.
CTTTTTCCACCTCAAATGGCATCTGCCCTTTTTTGTATGATAACCAATAACGAAGAGCTAAAGGAAATGAAAACCATTCTTTCCATCTTGTTCTCGGATGAAAAAGACGGCTACTCGCATGAAAATATTTCCGTGGTGTTTTCAGATGTTTTTCCGGTCATCAGATCCTCGATTCTTGGAAATGGAAGGCATAAAACTTGGGCTGAAAATCAAATTAAGAGCTTCATTCGCCCCATTTTTGATCCACTTGATAGTGATTCTCCGACTCCGCTAACCAAGCAGGCATCGTGTAACTTTTTTGACATTGCTGACTCGATAACGCTTGATTTACTGCTTCCAAACAGCACGAACCATTGTGCCTCCACTTCGTTTGAAGATAAAAAGCTAAAGCTTGGCATAAACCTGTCCGTTCCTTTTGTTTCTACCGAGCGTATTGATCCAACCTGCCAATCGGTCGTTCCAAGAACATGTCTTTTTAGTTGCAGTGAACTTCAATTCTGCAATAGCAACTCTACTCTCAACGCCATTTTGACTTCGGCATCATCAAGCGTGAAACGTAGGTTGGTAATGTATGATTTGCTTCATACGGGATTTATCTCAAATACCGACATCGCAGAGCCTGAAGACTGCTGCAGTGGCGATGTATTTACATCTGAAAAAGGCGATCAACGCAAAGTATTGCCATCATCTCGCACAAGCCAGGCTACATTTGTGGACTTTGAGCCTGATGAAGAATTAATTGGAAGCAGGGCCAATTTGGACAATTATTCGGACGAGTTATTCATTCGTGGCGAAGAAAAATTTGCCAATTCGTCTGTAGGCGGTTCAAACCATTCCGCTTTAGTCTGTCAATCTGCACTCAAATCTGTCGTTGCATTTGGATCGTTTCCTACCGCCACTAGCTTTACTGGAAATGATGACGAGTACGCTATGAGTGACAACAGTGATGGCGTTGTTGAGGCTTTTCCAATTGAATCGCTATTTGCAATTTTTGGATCGACTAGCCCATCTAGGCTGGCAAAGAAGTCATCTCTTTTGATCCAAATCGCCTTGGGATTGAAGAGAGATGGTGTATTTACAAAAAGGTTCTATTTTGGACAGGAGCTGCCCATTTTATCGTCCAAGTTACGCAAGGCCTGTTGTGGGCTATCCTTATCATTCACCGATCGGTATGACGATATTTCAACTTACATTGTAGGTTCTCTTCCTTTTTTGTAAACCCAAAATGGGCAAGCACTGGTCAATCACTTGACCAAACCTCAAATTTGTCTTCCATACAAGCAAGTTCGGCCATTAACCCACATACAAATTTTGAAAATATTATTGATGATGTGATCTCGGGGACCTATGCGCTATCATCTCCAACGATGTGCCCCACAAGTTTCGAATCTTCTGAAAATGGGGACATCGATTTTCCCTGCCAAAACTTGAGCCTCCTTGCGATGGATAGCTCCGGCTTAGCGACCTGTTTGAGCTCCAAGATGCAGTCAAAAATAGTGTCAAACATTCTCGAAAAAGGCTTGGTTGGCGCATCTCTTTCTGAGATATGGGAATACGCCTCGCATTCTCCAAAAGAAGCGCTTTATGCTTTTTTGAAAAGCTGTTCTCAATTGACGCCCATTCATTTTGCCAGATTTGTTCACATCGACTTTGCCTCGCATTGGTTGATTCCCGTTTACGACTCTGTCGATGCCAATTCAAAAAAGTCTCCCCGTGCCTATGTGCAGCCTAGGATTTGGTTGGCATTAAATGGCTCTTTTAACGTGGCAATATTCGATGCTGCCTTGGCAAAAATCTATGATTTCATAAAAGAGCATCCCGGAGTCTCACTGGTAATGATGGGCTTTTGTATTTTTTAGAGAATCCTTTTTCGACATTTCAGCAAATGGCTCTCTCTCCCTGAAATGGGAGACATCATGGTTGAGCTTGTGGATCATAGAAAGTTGATAAGACAAGTTTCCATCGAATACACCAGCAATATTCGCCAACCTTGCCACTCATCGCCGTTTGCCATTCCCGCATTTGACAAAGACTCTTATACAGTTTACTACATCTCCTTGAACAGCCATCGATGACCTTCCGGCATCGGCAAACTTGTCCATTGAATAAACTTTTTGTACAGAATGATCTAGTTAATTTATTTGAGAAAGTGTGCTTTGATGTCCTCCAAGAGGGCCTCGTTCACATCATTGTGGGCTTTGATAAGACTCTCGGTCTATTTCGTAAAGGCGCTAATTTTACCAGTGCTGAGCATTCCAGGCTTTCTCCACCGATAACATCAATGGCCAATACAGAGTCCTTGGGTGCGTTTGAGGCCCAAACAAGAAGCACAGATGAATTGGCTGAGCTCTAATCGTTAGCAAACAGACATACCGCTATTGAGAATGAGCTGGCCGCAATCATGAACTTAATAGGGATCCCTAGAGTCATTATTGCTATCAAATGGACGAACCAGAATCTATCAAGGCAACGGAGAGGCAATTTATGGCACATGATAAAATTTCATGGAACGAAGAGTTATTTCCAGATTTTGATAAAAAGAAGCTGAATAAAAAGCCCGATCGAGGAAATAGTAGTGTGAGAAGTGTCTCCGACAGAATTCCGTGTAAAATATGTTCGATTTCCCTTGGCGACCTAGACGAAAAGCCCTTGCTTAAATCAAGATCTTTCCCGGCCTCCTTTCCACTTGTATCTTCAGTATCGTTGGTATCGCTATAATCATTGCCATCTATTTCCATCGGTGGATTCTTTGTAAAATTGTCGACCCAAGCGAGAGTCGACGAGGAAAGAGAGGATCTCCATATGCACTTGATTGCAGCCCTATCTTCAAGCTCTAATCTGGGCTTAACAGGAAGAGGTCCATTTATTGAGCAGTATACGGAGATGGTGCAGGGGTCATCAATAGCTCCTGTCGAGTATGAAGCAGATGCCAGCGATCCCGGTAGGACCTGGGTTTGAATAATCGGCTTGGTCATATGTTGTATTCCTGAAAGATTTAAATTCCCAAAAGCTCGAAATTTCGTTGCAACCCTAAATGTTACCGCCATCTCATGCCACACCACGCTAGATACGCGAGTACTAAACAAGGTCAGCAGCACTAAGCGGGCTTATGCTTGATCTCTGAAACATGGCATATCGTGAATATTTATTGATCAACTAAAAACTACAATTAAATAGCTGAAGCCTAATCAAAGAGACCAAATCCCATCTCCTCATCTGATGGCTCTGGCTCGGGTTCTTTCTTGGCTGGGGCGCTCTTCGAGCTTCCAGAAGCTCCAGAAGCGGCAGCAGCAGCTGGGGCAGCACTTTGAGCGCTGGCAGCAGGGGCAGCAGAGAATGAAAAGAGAAGGTCATTCACGTTTTTTCCGGCAAGTGTCTTTGCAAAAAGAGTGCACCAGATTGAGTCAACTTGAACGTTGGCAGCGGAAAGAATGGCAGATAGTCCTTCTGCGGTGATCTCAACTCCAGCGTCTTGTAGAATGAGAGCGGCGTAAACAACAGCTGTTTCGGGGGAGAAAGTCATTGGGATGGATGAAATTAAAAGTTACGATTGAAAAATGAGTTCAAGCAAGTTTAACTCCTAAAAGAGCAAGAACTACAAAAAATTGCATTTTAATTTTAAATTTATAACCCAAATTTATATTGCAATCCATCCTACACGTTCCACCCTCATGGATGCCTCTAAATTTATCCCCATCGTTGATGAGGATGATGAGAGGGCTGGATCAGACGCCCTCATTGAGGATTCTGCCATGATCAAAATGGAAAATGAATATTCGGACTCTACCGCTGATAACGGCTTAAACTCAAGGACCAGAAATTTGACTCCGCAAATTTCGATTGGAAATACGCTGCCGGCCTCGAAAATTAGAAAGATCCTGAAAGAATATGATGAGCTCTCAATCATATCAAAAGACTCTTTGTTCCTGATAACTGCAGCGACGGTATTTCATTGTGGATAATCTTTCAGGAGCTTTTTATCCAATACTTTGCATCGAGGGCATTTGAGCTTGCAAAGGGAAAAAGAAAAACTGTCCTGTATAGCGACTTGATCCAATTGGCCAAACAAGACGAGCGGTTTATGTTTGTGTCTAGTAGGAAGATTGGTTATTGAATTTTAGATGATATTGACAATCCCGAGTTCACTGGACTTTCTTCGTCATCCACTCAACTTGTATTCAAAACTATTGCTGACGTAGAAGAGTCCACTGGAGATGTTTTTGAAAAATAGCCTGGTGTGCCGCCCCCCCCATACAATGCCCAATTTTATTAAAGGTTTCATTATTTAATATTTTCTGAACTTGCGGCTCTGTGGATAATCATGGGGTATTGGCGATTTAGACCGAGACTTTTGTCTCATTTGATTCCTAGATTTTCTCTCTGGCGAATGAAGTCGTGCTCCGGCATCGCGAGAGCTTGCTCCTCTTGTTTGAGGAGACTTGGATCGAAGCGGTGGCGATTTCGACCTTCTGCGTGAAGGCAGTTCATACAGAAACGCGGTTTTCCCCTGTGTACTCGGAGAGGTTACTGGGGTGTTTGGATATTTTTCCTAAAATCACATTGCACAAATACCTTCAACCGATCGAGCTCTTTTCTGACCTTGTCAAACCCAATGTGCTGCTTTCCCTCGTAATGGGCGTCGAGCCTCTTTGCAATGTCATTTACAACAAGAAAAGCACCGCAAACGCTGCATGTTTCCATTTCCTTCTCCATTTTAAACATCGGGTTTATTTCCTACAGAAAGAGAATCGAAATATACCTGTTTGATGCGGTCAATATCCCTTCTAAGGCGATCGGATTCGCAATCCAACTGCTGGGCTTCATAGACCTTGCCTTCTTCGCCAAACTTTTCCATACGATCCAAAAGATCTTTCAGCTGTAATTCAAGCTTCACTATTCGCTCTTCATTTTCGTCTTTGTTTGGTTTCATCATTGCAAGCACCTCATCTGAAGGCTTGGCCTCGAGCCTTTCTTTTGCCCGTTTTATTCGGCGATCCAGATCATTTACCAGTCTCTGCAAGTAATCCATCATTTTCTTCTCAAATTGAACAACGTAATCCTCCCCATTTAACATGTAGCTATAAGCGATAATAAATGGCAATGACGTACTCTGCCCGTAGGGCCTCGTCATGAGTACGGTACTCACACGGGCCAATATCCGATTTTGTGTTGGGAAACAAGTCATGTGGACAAAACGAAACCAAAAAGTACTTGCAAACCTAGCAGGTATTTAAAGACATCGATTTACATCTTTATCATAAAATCTCTTTTCCTGCGTCTTTTCTTCATACACGGTTTTGTTTCTATCAAGACCCATTAGTTCATTGCATAGCTGACGAGCATAATCAGACATTGAAAACCAAAAATTTAAATTAATTGCCAATTTTAATTTTAAATGATTCCAGGCACCAATTCCATCTTTTCCTTTGATACTGTCCATAGGGGATCGAACATTTTTTCCGGCAAGAAACAGTTAAATGGCCAATTTACACTCTCGAGACTGGTAGAAAAGGATTCGGGACCTTTTGAGGTTCTCGTGGAATATATGCCTGGTTTATTTAAAACGATCCCAATCTCTTCGGTACGTTTGCCGCATGTTTACCTAAATTGTAGTGTGATAGTGCCGAAGCAGTCTCGGAGGCTTTTTGTACAGAGATTGATGACCACGCCATCAAGGATAATCTGTGTCATTACTTGACCATGGTCCAAGATGTCGCCGTGTGTAAAATAAATAATACTGAATAACGATCCGCGAAATAATTTAATTTAATTCTAAATTTTACCAATCGTTACGTTGGCTTGGCCGGCATTTTTATGGAAAGCGCCGAAACGGGCTCCTGCGGCCTGTGGCTGCTTGGCCGTCAAAACGTACTCGAAACTTTAATTGGACCAATGCAGATATAAAATCGTTTGAGAACAATAATTTAAATTTAAGTTAAGGGATCAACCTTCTAATGAATGTCACCAATTGGAGGGTTTGGTTTGTAACTGCCTGGAATTTTCGCAAATCGCTGATTATTTAAATAGTGGGATTAGCAAAGCCAATTTTTATCCAAAATGGTACTCCCCAACTGATTAGATCTAACACTATAGTCTTCCGGAATAAATGTCGACGATTCATGCCTTGTTGCTTTTGATGAATTGAAAAAGAATTCAAAGCACACGTATTTACAGTTCAAGATCTCCGAAAAAAGGACCAAGATCGTTGTTGAAGAGCTTGTGAAGCCCGCAGCTACTTTTGAGGAATTTGTCGCAAACCTTCCAGAAGACGATGGCAGATATGCCGTTTACGATCTCGAATACAAGCTTTCGGATACCGATGGGCTGCGTAAAAAGATCCTTTTTATCAGCTGGTATGCCATTACTTCTCCGACTTTCACCGTAGGATTCCAGACTCGGCTGTAACAGGTCAAAAAATGACTTACGCCTGTAGCAAGGATGCATTGAAATCCAAGCTGCTGGGGATTGCCCTGGACATTCAGGCCAACTGCAAAGAGGACCTGGAATACTCCAGCATCATGGACCGTTTGCGTAACAAGAACTAATTTATTGGGCTTTTATGCAACATAAACATATGATTGTTTTATTGAATTTGTATTTTCCACGTAGTTATGAATATCGTATCGAGCGATTTTTGAATGGAGGCAAATAAATCTCCAAACGATGTAGTAGAGGCTTGCGAAAATAGAAATATCTGATATGCTAGCAAGCAGGATATGAATGCCATGCCCCGAATATCTCCGTTCATTGAGGACAGAAAAATGTCCTTTGAAATGGAGAGAATGGATATAGAATATGACCGAATGGGCCCAACCGGCATGCCATCATCCTTGATGTCGACCTCATCTTTACGTGCATAGTCTTCAAAGCCCGCCTCCTTGCCTCTAACGTAACTTGAAAAATACAATGCAAAAAATACCAAGGGTATCAAGAAATGAATCTTGAGTTTTGTAATAATCATGTTGCGAAATATGACAATAATAAATCCCCTACTGGCTACATAATTTCATTGGGTAGCGACCGGAAATCGTTGGGCGCGTCCAATTAAAATTCAAATTTGTCCAGGTAAAATTAAATCAAATTAAATGGTCCAAAACGGCGTTTATTTAGTAATGCCCTTTAATATACAATGACAGTGTGTTTTCACCCAAGAAGAAATATTCCCAACTCCAGAACGTGAAGTGTAAGTTCTGTATTTGACCCGGGAGGAATAAGGATATATAAAGCTAGACTCCGAAAAAAATAAAAACATGATATTAATAGATCTTTGAGGAGGTCTATGCTTTCATTTGATGCCTTGAGAACGGAGTGGCCAAAAATGTCAGTGTCAGTCCCCAAAGCAGAAATACCATTAACCTGAAATACAAACACGACCAACAGCAATGAATAAACGACACAAAATCTGGGAAACATAAAAAGAGATAATCTTTTGTTCGAAAATACCTCCAGTAGCCAATGGGATATGCTCATTTGCAAATTTTTATTTCATTGGAAATTAATTCGCCTATCTCTCCATAGTACAGATCGCTTTTTGCCAACATGTCCACCAGTTCCTTCTGAAAGATCTCCGTTAGTGTGCAGATGGTAGGGCCTTCCCAATTTGCGAAGCACTGCGCCCTGATTGAGCAAAATTCTTTGCAAGTAGAGAAAATTAGAGTATATATTTGATTTAAATTACTTCTTGCAGTTATGGCGGTACCAGTGGTCGTTGTATATATAAACGGCATGTGTTTCCCAATGATGCACTTGCAGAAATTAAGAGCAAAATCTAAAAAGTCTGAATGCCACTCACTGTTGGCAATATTATAGAGCTCTGGAATATCGGCGATCTCCCTCTGCATAAGAGAGGCATGAATGTGCCCCACAATTTCAGTAAGGCAACTATATCTATTTTGCTCGCCATGCAGGTACATTGAAGTACTGAGGATAGCCGTTTCGAGGAATTTATCCTTGAGGGTCTTTAAAAGAAGAAACAGCCTGGTCGCAAATGCAGTTGATTTGCCCCATTTTTTAATGGCATAAAAAGAATCGAATACCATTAAATATAGGCTAGAAAAGTGTCTAGAAAAGCTCAAAAACGAAGGGAAATATAAGGCAAATTCCTTGGATGCCAACTGGGCATCAACAGCAGAGAACTGGGACTGAATGGTCGGCAAACTGGTCAAATGCTCGATAATCGTGGCAATATTCTTATCAAAAAGAGAAATAAATTCGCCTAGCAACACAGGGGAGAGTGGATTTTTCTTGGTAAAGCACAAAGTAGACACTTCAAAATACACAATCGATAGTAGAAGAAAGAAAAAATCATTTTCCCTCGTCAATAACAATTTCTTTTGGATTCCTTTCTATCGCCGTGAAAGGCAAATAAACATACCTTGACAACTTCAATCACATCTTTTTTAAAGTCGGTTAGCATTTTTTCTCCGGAAAGCTCAAAAAACGGGCCAAAAAACTCAACCTCACCAGATAAGTATTGATCCACAAGTAAACATAGCCTTAAAACGACATTTTCAGGGAAAATTGGCTGATAATTAGTAGGACTCACTATGGTTACCTCGGATAGGGCTTCGCTATGGGCCTCCAGTACCCTGAATATGGATTTCTTCTCCTTTTCTAAAACCACAGTGTCGAATTTCAAAAGAGGGACTAGGATTTCCGCTACCGGGGGCATCTCAATAGCGTTTGTAGGCTCAGTAAGGGGAGATAAAGTAATCCTGAAAAGGTCTGATGCATGGTTAGTAAAATCCGCAATTTATACTTGAGGCAAGCGAAAGATACTCCTCTTTTGGGGAGGACTGGAAAAACGACGTTGGCAGCGTCAAGCTCCAAATGGAAAAATCATTGAGCTCCGGTCTTGCCTATTTTATAAAAAGTCAGCATCTCAACCACAGTAACGCCATTGACAAGTTGCTTTAGGTGCTTTTGAAAAATAGAGGAAAAGATGGAGGCTGACGTCTCTAAATACCTTTTAATCAGGATATCATCGGAACCATCATACAGCATCGTGTTTTCTCCCTTATTTGCAGCACCATTCCCCAACGCATTGCTTGTAGTGTTAGGCTCTTCGTCAGCGAGATCTTCTTTTTTTCTCTTCTGGCAGAACCTTAAAATTCTCCTTGAAATGTCAAATAAGCCCCTTTTCTTTGTACACTCGGAATGCAAAAAGCCCAACTCGGCATCTAAAGTTGAAGTTGTATCTTTTGCCGAAAGAGGTGCAAAAATATTCTTAGAAACAAATGTGCAAATTTCATTAAGTATCTAGGAGAAAATAAGACCAAAAGATCTAACATGGATGCTCAATTCAGAATAAATGGGCGTAATATCCGAAACGATAGGAATGGGGGCTTTTTCTTTAATTGACGAAAGGTTTTCTACCACCCTAACGTATTGAGCACAGCAATCGGAAAATTGCTCAATGCTGGAGGAAGAGGACATTGCACCATCTTTGAGCTTTCTATTAAAAATAGCGGTGTTTCAATGGTACTTGATTACAGTATTTGGCAAAACATAATGAGAAAAGAACTCCTCAATCAATATCTTCAGTTTCTATATGGAAAGGGTTGGAATTGATGTGCATTACACTCCTGTTGGAAAGCTTTGTGGAGAGCTCCGTGATTTTCGATAGCACAGGGTTTGTTTTGGAATCTATATCTTTTTTTTTGACCAAGTATTCTTCAATGAGCCCCTTGTATTTTGTATTTATCTCGAACAATATCTACGCATAAAGGGCAAAAGACAATACCTGGAACTTGGAAAGGAACTCGGTGAACATTTTTTCTTTTTCTGGAAAGTCATTGTTAATTCTAGACTGAGAAGTCGACACAGCATGGTGATTTTGATCATCATTTTCATTATGAGAATTGGCGATGGGTAAGAGTGATGCCGTCATTTGATTTAAAGTTTAAATAGCAACTAACCCTAACCGATTTTTTATCGTTTAAATAGCAGTGGATTGATACCCAGCCGTCATCTTTCTTTCAAATGGAGCACAAAGTACTTGATCCTGAGACACGCGTCTATCAAGCATATTCTTTCCTAAGAAACTTTAAAGCTGGGATTTCTCGATTCTCTAAAAACGTGACCAGATCTTTGAAATCGATTTTTTCCTCCTCCATATCTCGCGGCCTTAATAAGGTTGTCCCATTGAATGCTGCTAATCAGCAAACAGGGATATCCTCAGAGCAGATTTTCTTTAGCGAAGATAGGCATTCTCATGATCTAAAATCGCCGCCTACTGAACAGGGAGAAACTCCTGTTCAGATACCCTTGGATGATGCCAAGTCTTGTGCATCTATCATCCCAGAATTATCGTCAAATAATTTATCTATAGACGAAAAACACATTGAGATACACAAAGATGGTATCATAATTGAGGAATCACCGCCATCTTCTATTCGTGGACGGGATCCTTTATCTGTCCCAATGGAGTCTGGAATTCGGTTAAAAACAAACAGGAAATGCCTCGTGCTAGATTTGGACGAGACGCTTATTCACTCCTCATTCAATATACCAACAGTCAAAACTGATTTCATCCTCAAACTGGACCTCTCTTCTTCCGACCAGCAGTCTCTAGTGACCGATGTGGTCTATGTGTCCAAGCGACCGGGTTTGGATGGATTTCTAGAGGAAATCTCCAAGCACTTCGAGGTGGTCGTCTTTACTGCGTCACTCCCATCATATGCTAATCCGGTGATTGACCGAATAGATCCTGAGGGCAAGTATATCCATCATAGGCTGTTCAGGCACTCTTGTATTTTCGTTTGCGGGCATTTTATTAAGGTACCCTTTAACAATTGTATCAACTAGAATAGGATTTGACCATATTTGGAAAGCCGCTCCATGATATTATCATTGTGGATAATTCCCCAATATCCTATATGCTACAACCACAAAATGCAATAGCAATACCTACATGGTTTTCTGATCCACATGACAGATACCTGTCTCTTCTTTGCCCAGAGCTCATAAAGGCATCTACTGCCGAAATGCCGATAAGTTCGCTTTCAGATGTCAATTCTATTTTACAAGAGGAAGCGATGAACAAAGGTGTTTCGATCTCGTCGCCCTCTGCAATCCATGGAAATTTTGCGGCAATTTTGGAGATGCTCTCGTCCCCTTTTTCCTTTCCACAAACAGTCGAGAAATTTTGAGATATTTAATAAATTGGCCATATTTACAATGATTTCAATTTGGTGTTGTTATCAATTGTGGAATTTAATTTTATTCAAATGTCCCTGGAAGCGTGTATGATCATGTAGGTCCCGTTGTCTTCTAATCCCTTTTCCTCTTTTTATCTTGTTCCCTTACCTACCGTGGTAGTCTTGATACATCAGAGTGGGTTCGGTCGGCAGATTACCTTCCGACACGAATGGAGGCCCAGCTCGATGCTGCCAAGGTCATCATTCAGGCAAAGCGCCAACGAAATCAAGAGAATTCCATTGGAGTCATGACGATGGCCGGCACACTGGGGTATCAGTGTATTCTTCATTTTTAGCCCACATGTCCTTATTTCGCTTTCGCAAGATTCTGGAAATCTCTACAAGGCGCTTTCATCGGCAGCCATTAATGGAAATCCCTCTTTCCTCTCTGCAGTGAAAATTGCGCAAGTATGGCTATTAGTTGACCGGTCGTTATTTATAGCTTGCGCTGAAGCATCGTCAAAATAAAAGCCAACGCCAGCATATAATAGCGTTTGTCGGCTCCCCGCTTCTCCGGGACCCTGCGGGACGAACAGATGAAGACTCGCCAGAGGCGATGCAGCAGCTCGCCCGATCCCTAAAGAAGAATGGCATCTCCATGGACATTGTCAGTTTTGGAGAAGAAGATAGAACAAACTTGGAGCGCCTCTCTTCCTTCATAGAAATAATCTCGCACGATCGAAACAGGTATCTCTTGCTCCTTTTCTAATCCCCCGCCTCTAGGTACGGATTACCGCAGAAATATAGCTTAGGTACTATGATAAACATCTCATGGCATCAATCACTATAGCAATTTGGTGTCTGTCCCGCCATCAACCGGAGGTCTACTCTCCGATGCCGTGGTCTCATCACCCATTCTCAGTGGATATAACTCATCCGGGTCTGAGTTTCCATTCGGCGTTGACCCAGAGCTAGATCCAGAATTAGCTCTTGCGTTGCGCATGAGTCTAGAAGAGGAGCGAAACCGCCAACCAGCTTTACCAACCACAGGGGAAGCCTTGGCGCAACCCCATGTTTTGCCTGAGACATCCACTCCACAAGAAATTCAGGAGGAGAGTGAAGGCGATGACGAGCTCGCGATGGCCATCGCTATGTCGCTCGACCATTCAGATACTCAAGTTGAGCAACGGTCCCCCAAGCGCAAGCTTGATGAGGGTGATGACCAATAAACGTATCATCCGGTACAGAAAATGCTACACCATCGCACACTCGCAGCCATTGGTGATTGCTAACAATTATACAGGGACTTGACGCCCAGCGCAATTGTAACAACCCCAAAAAACTTTGCTGCCAAATGCGGTAAAAACGACGCTTTTCTAAGACGCTGTAAAGTCCAAAGTGTTAGCTCCTCATTTATTATTAAGGCGGATAAATTAAGACCTGGGCTTATCCTTCTTCTCTTTGTATAGAGCAAGCAGGGAGACGGAAGCCACTTTGACGACCTTGAATTTGACACCGGGAATGTCTCCCACAGCACGACCTTTACGACCAAAACCAGCAACAAGAACTTCGTCGTTGGTTTCAATGAAATTTAGACAACCATCGTTCGGTACAAAGGCAGTGATCTTCTTTGCGTTTTTGATGAGCTGGATTCGCACACACTTACGAACTGCAGAGTTTGGCTGTTTAGATTCAATACCACTAAAGGTAAGGCAAAACGAAATGCAAAATATAAGATGGGTAATAAAAGAAAAGTATCAGCACACAAAGATCAGAGAGATAGAATCATCAAGTTATCAGTTGTCCCTATCTGTTCTCATCATTTCAAAGGAGCTTTAGAAGTATGAACTTACATTCTTTCTAGGACAATTCCCTTAGCGTGAGAGGCTCCTCCAAATGGGTTGTGCTTGAAAGCTGTTCCAAGAGCCCTCTTCTTGTAGCTCTTGTCAGCCCAGCGGTTATCGCGGCGCGAGGTACGAAGCTTGCGAGCGGCGTTCAATCCTGTTGGTTTTCCCTTGCCTACATATTAGACAAATTGAAAAGGGAGCGATAACGATGGATGTAAATATCGTTGGTTGATCTGAAGAAAGGAGACGATAAACTTACCCATGATTCAAAATTAAATTTTACTTAAATAAAATTAAACTTTATTTTTTCTTGATGTTTTTGCCGCTATAAAATCGAAAGCATTATCCATGGCCATGGCCATGGATATGGGAATTGCATACGTGGGAATGGAGCGCACATCAATCATGTCTGAAATTCCGTTTGAAAAACATGTGCCATAAACCCTGGAAAATGGAATTTCTGTCCCAAAAGGCTCGGATGAAGACACATAAACCATGCTATTCTCGGCAAACCAATTGGCCCGGTGTCCAGTGACGGGCGATCCTGGGCCCTCCGGGGCCGGGAATAGAACAACACCCCTCAAAATAGATTCCACAGATCTTTCTATGATGAGCTGGGAGATTGATGCCGAGGCAGCGATGGATGATCCCACGATAACAATCTGCTTTGATATTCCCAAACTATAATAAAACTTATTGCCCTTCATACCCAACCTACCTTAAAAAAGTATCCCATAGATAGAAAAGCGCAGAATGTTTCGGATCGACCTTGTTGATGGATGGGATTGACATCCTTCCCATCTCATCTACCAACGAGTCGCCAGATGCATGTGGAGGAAGAACAGGATGCCCCGATTCGCAATTCAATATGACATCTATGACGGAATAAGAATCGCTGAATGCTCGCTCAAAATATGCCAGTTCACTAAGAGACTACACAGGTTACGGGAAATTAGAAAATACGTAGACATCGTCATTGGATGTTATGTGCGAGTAGTAGTAGGACCCGATTGGGGGAAGTCCTTCTAGATGGAGTCTTGGTATGGAATGTACAAAGAGAACGATCGGCGACTTTGTATTTACTACATTTGAGCTACCACGAGTGAAAATGACATGTGCAAGTACCTTATGAAAATATCTCCATCCAACAGCAACGAGTCTGGAACCGGCATACGAATCATCCCAAATCGTTCCTGAAGAAGCGAGGAAAAGTATCTCGAAAAGATATCCTTCAATCCAACTCTACTCATCAGCAGCGAAGCTAACATTAGAAACTGCAAATAGAACCTTGGATGGAGTATAAAGATTTTTTTTCCTTTCGCGACATAATATTTGAATCTTTCAGCAACGGCATGTTTGAAGACGAAGCGGAGGATGCAAGCATTTTCCAATATCGAGATTGAATATTAATGACACTATTGAGGGTGTGAAGAGCTCCAGAATCTGGACGCCGTAGCTGCATTTGAGGCAATGGATCCATAAGCAGGGCTCGCAGACAGGCACATGCACAATTGGATAATGCCTCAAGTGAGTACCCCCCTTCAAGCAGAAGCAATATGCGGCCCCCAGCCAAGTTCATCAACATGCGTGTCATGTGGGCATAACATGCTGGACTCAAATGGTAATCTCCAATCGGGTCGTTTTCGGCTGCGTCAAAGCCAGCGGAAACGAGTACCATATCAGGATCAAACTCATATGCGATCGGGAGGACGATACGAGTGAATGCAGCAATATACTCTGCGTCGCCCATGTCCTCGTCTGAAAAAGGAATATTTACAGTGCGCCCGATACCAGCTCCAGCTCCAACAACCGTCATGCTAGCATCTTGAGAGCATGGAAAAAACTCTCCATCGTCAAACCGATGAATGCTGATGTAGAGCACATTTGGATCGCTCAAAAAAGCGTTCTGGGTTCCATTCCCGTGATGAACATCCCAATCTACAATCAAGATACGTTTAAGTGTCGACTGGCGCTGGATTGCTTTTGCCGTGACAGCAACATTATTAATGAAACAAAATCCAAAAGCCTAGCGGTTAGAAATGGTGCCCCGTTACTCGACCACATTCTGCATGGTGGCCCGGGGGTCTGATCACAGCAAACCCATTAAGAAGATCTCCAGATGCGATTTTTGATGCCATTTCAATGGCTCCTCCACAGGCTAAACGAGCGCAATCTGACGTGTGTTGATTGTAATAAATTGACTCCTTTTCATATTCTGTTGCCTCCTTAACTATTTGGGGTTATCGCTAGCATTATTTACCGGCAGTAGAGCCTAGCCAAGAGACATAATCTGCTTGATGAACAAGCCGGACCTCCGTATCTGTTGCAGGTCGAGCAGGAACTTGACAAACTCGATCGAGAAGCCCCTGCTTTTCCAAAGCCTCTTTAATGGCTAGGATTCTAGAAGGACATTCTGGGTGTTCAGAAAAATAATTTTCGTGCGCCAATAGTCTCTCGTCAAATAGAACCCCCGTTTGTAACCCTGAAAAAGCAATGCTTGATGTGGAGGAATCTTCGCGCAGCGCTGAATCATAGTAAGCTTCTCCGGAATCAGGGCTTGCGTGTCTGGAATTGGGACTTATATTTTTGGCGTCAGGAGAAATGAGCTGACTTTCCGTAAATAAAGCAGAAATTACTTGCAATTCGGGAGTGATTGATATTTTGGAGTCGTCTTCCTGTTCTTGATATGTAGATCCCCTCTGTGCCGACGAATAGAAACTAATTTCTGAAAACGACTTGCTAGTCAAGGATATGTCTGGTTTGGAGGGAGAGAGGACATTTGGTGGAGAGGATCCACGGTGCATCAATTAATTTTGAATTCTTCTGAATGGTCAAAAATTAAATTACTTTCCGGGCTCGCGTATATTTTTATAATTTTCAACTTGATGCCTTGTAATTGCTCTTCATCCGGGTCCTCCGATTGCTGCATTGAGGAGTCATCAACGGGCGGCGCAAATTGCTCGCCATCTGCCGCCTCGCTTTTCAAATACATAGACCATGCGAACATTTACGCCCTTAATGAAAAGACACGAGACTCCGTCAAGGGAATTTTCCGTCCACATCATTTGCGTTTGCAGACGGATATGGTTGTGCAGAGCGATGACGACGATTCCCAATTAATCATCCGCATCCCTCTTTCACAAAGCATTAAGCTGTCCTTTATTGCAATTGGGATGCTGCAACCTGGCCCCGAATATGTATTACGGATATTTGCAAACGGCGGAGCTGGCGCTGGCGCCGATTTTTCAAATATTTGGACAATCCCGGTCACGCAGGAGATTGCGCTCGCCGATACACCTTCTATTGTGACGACCTATCCGTTGCAAAGAAACAAGTTTTCAAACGTCGACGACTTGGTTTTGCACATTTGTACCGCGGACCATGGAAAGAACACTCCATTTCCTGCTCGACCCTCCTCGTCGCCGCTTTTTATTTTCTATGCGGGGCTTTATGGAGAAACGACATTGCTGCGACGCGATCCCGTAATTGGCGTGTATGAGGCGCGTCCAATAGCCTCGGACCATCCTTGCGTCAGTGTGAAACATCAACCGGTACCTGATTCCTTTGCCTGATTTCGTCGCAATAGCGCGATCGGAATGCTTTTTAGATAGCCCTGTGTTTGGTCAGCGTGGCGATAAACATTAAATTTGGTTGCGAAAGGGTTTATTGCAGCGGTAGCTAAACCAAAATTTTTTATTATATTCAAATGCTAACTTCTGACTTGCAGGAAGGAAAGGGAAGACCACCCATCTCCTTAAATGGTATGAACATCTTGCTATCGTCAAGGGCTTGAACGGTCAAGGAGAATACGTCGTTCTCCGTTCCAGCGCATGGGATCTACGGTTAGAAATAAATACCAACCCGTTTTACTTTGCCCTTTTCCTCGTAATATGATATGACTGGGATGGAAGATTGTTGATATGTCCTGAATCTCTTTAAAATCGAGTCGATGTTGTCATCGGTTCGCCCAGACGTTTGTGAGCGGTGCATCAATCGGGACAACATGGTTTCCTCTTCACACTCGAAAAAAAGAACCAGATCCATGGGAATCACGGTTCGCTCAAAGGCCTCTGCCTGTCCGACTTCTCTCGGAAATCCATCAATCAAAAAAATAGTCCCATGCGGATAGAGCTCCATTTCCGCCTTCAATAGGGCAATGGTGACAAAATGAGGGACAATGTTTCCTTCTCTGATGCAGGTTGCTATGAGCTCAACAAATGGGGATTTTTCGCGTGCTTGCTCGCGACGGAGAAGATCGCCCGCAGAAACATGAACCCAGCCAAACTCTTGCGCCATTTTTGAGCATTGCGTGCCTTTTCCAACGCCGGGGCCCCCAAGAACGAAGATAACTTTATATTTTCCCTTCTCAATGCAATATCTTTTTCTATCTGGCCTGTCCACACTTGATGACGAGAAAAGCCTACTTCCATCAATAGAATCAGTAGGTGTTTCTTCCACAAGTGTTGCACCATGTTTCTCTTCTGGCTTCAGAAACACCGCTGCAGTGAGGCCAGCAAGCAATGTTTTTGAGGACGAGCGGAATTGCAAATTGCAAGCGTGATGGCTTTGAATTGGCTTTGACTTCAAAAACAGTCCAAATGGGAGCTTTCCCGAAAATAACTTACTTATGACCCTTTTAAAATGGCTGGAGATAACGGAAAGGTGCAATGATTGGAAAATATGCGACGGAAATACCATGGTTTATTTAAAAAAAATACAAATTAAATTTGTGCAAAAATATCAAATTTTAATTGGAATTCTTTAATAAACATGGCAATCGAGGGGGACCGGGCACACCTTCAAATCGGGACTGAAGCTCTTGTGCACAACCAGGTTTGGAGGCGTATCTCTATTTCCCTCTGTAAAGATAATAAAACAAAGCCATCAATACCGTAGCGCTTTTGGGGGATGTATCTGGGAACCGGAATTTCAACACCAGAACGAAGGGAAATCCTTGTCGAGCGAGTGATGTTGTTGGCATCTATTACTTCGCACCATTTAATTTTCGTGGCCAGTTTTTCTACAGGATCGATCAGGGCCACATTGGAAACCGGAATCAAGGCTTCTTTGTCGATGATGAGGCCTCGGCCGGCAATTCCAGACGGCAAATGTACTCGGCTCTATGCGATTAACATATGCTATTGGCGCACCATATTGACACCGCCTACGATGACGCTATTTTCTGATCGAACAACTTTAAGAACAGGCCCCTGGGACCCAACGCCCTTGCCCTGGATTACTTGCACCTAGAATGGGGCATGTTTAAGGGTACCTCGTCCCCTTTGAAGATATCCCAAGACTTCAGCCGATCTCTGGGTTTGACCTTTGGACCTCCCTTTTTATATAAACGCTCTTTTTCGAAAAATCGGTTTGCAGCCGTTTTCAGTCTTGCTGGAATCCTCATGGCGTATTAAAAAATTTCGATTTAATTGCTTAAAATTGGGGGCTAAAATAAATTATCAAAAGTGCAGGCTTCATATAACAGCTGGGGATTGGCACCGCAAAGCAGGTACTTCCGGTCCACATACGGGCCCTCCAGTTTATCTAGATCATAAACACACAAGATCTCTCACCTGGATAAATAAGGCCGACTTGCTTGAAAAACTTTAAAATTTCCAGCATTTCCTCTTTGGATAGTGGTGGAACCTTGTAAATGTCGAAATTTTTCTCCTCTTCCAAAACAGGGACTATTTGCTCCGATCTGTCAATGGAAACATATGCATCTCGCTTAGGCCGTGAAAATTCTTCAAATGCCATGCTCAACTCTGAATTAAAAATTCTGCTGTCTGTAAAAGAGAGGGCCCCAACGGCAAAAAATCGGTTACATGCCGTTGATTGTTCAAAAAAGTTGCGAATACAAGCAACTACGGGAAGGCTCTTTGCGGTGAGCGGTTTTTCATTAACACTCATGTATTGGGTTTTGCAAAATAAGGCATTCACTTGATCCACGACAACAACAAAGGGAACCCTACATTGAGATTAAAACGGATACTTTTGCTGGCTGCAAAGGAAGCTCAATATGGACTGCAAAATGATGGTAGAGTATGTGGCATCTTTTATCCCAGTTTCGAGCAGTTCAAAAAGCGTTAACTGTTCTAGATCCTCAAGCTTGCAAACAGCTTTCTAAGAGATAAACATGCGGAAACGCGGTTACCATGTTTGCGAATTCAGAGGAGGCGTTTATGTGTTTTCGATTTAAAATAAGGATCGATTTTAGAATATGCTGAGATAGTTCAGGTTGATCATATAGGATGGGTGTGTTTTCTGTAAATGGAGGCGAAACAACCTTCAGCAAATCGATAGATACCGGCCGATACGGATATTTTCCAGTGATGGCATTTATTGCTATGAAAGGGTTAGGCCATAGGTAAACATATACCTTCTGGCATGTATAGGACTACGGCCTTTTCCTCTTCCACAAGCAGATTGACAATTGATAAAAGAAAAACCGACTTTCCTATCCCAGGTTCTCCAGTGAGAAATAAAATGCGTCGAGACAAGGTTTCTTTTGATTCGGAGCAAATCTTTTGGCGAATCCTAGAATACAGAGATTGCATTTCCGCTCTATAAAGTACGACATTGTTCTTAAGAAGATTGAACTGGAACTCATGATGGCAAATGTACCTTTTTAAAAATTGAGACAGGATATCCGGTTTCCTTAAGCATAGACACAAAATGTGGGCTCAATGCTCCAAGCACATTGGGGGTCTCCAGGACTGCAGGCAGCATGGGAATGTCAAGCTTTGGAGGCCCTGTTTTTGTAACTACAACGGGGGGTGTTGGCATTTTGTCTTTATCCTAGTGATAAGAAAAGCAACAAACCGGACTGATAAGCAACGGTGTGCTGGTTGTTGAAAATCTACATAACACCAAAAACCTGCCCAACCAAGGCCTTGAGGCAAATACGGGCAAACAGCTGGGCATCGGAACCGAGATCGAGATCGGGAATTTCATTGTCAATCAAAAAATTTACTATAATTTACTATTACAGACCCTCCATTTTGTCAACTGCAAAAAAGGTGTATGAAAGCGTGATTTCATCCAGGTTTTTCAACGAGTAATGCCCCTCCCTGATATTTGGATCGAGATAAAAATAAACGGGCATATCGACGGTCTCTCCGGCGGCCAATCTTTGCTGCTCAAAGCAGAAACATTGTATTTTTGTGAGGAACGATGCGGCTGCATGTGGTGCCACGCTATATGTTGATACGCCCGTAATGTCTCTTTCCGGAGAGAGGTTTGATGCGGTGAAAAAGGCTAGCGCTGTTTCTCCCGGCCTCACATATACCGATTTTTGGGTTGGGACAAATTTCCAAGGTAATAAAGGCCCAGTGGTTGTCATAAATGTTACTTTGATCGGTTGCATGCCAGAGATTTGGGGATCGATTCTCGGAATAGAGCTTCCATCCACATGTGCAGATCCCTGTCCCGCAGCGCTTCTGGCGAAGAAAGAGAACAGATTGCCAAAAACGTCAAAGTCTTTGGGTCTTGGAACCCCTCCAAGCCCCGTTGCCTGGCATAATAGTTTGTATAATGGAGAGAAGGCGTAAGCAACGCCAAACAGTGCAATTAGCGCCGATATGGAGTAAAGAGCCGGATTCTGCGTGTTGTGTCTTGAATTGGCATAGTTATGCTTTTGCGAAGAGTAGAAACTCCGCAATCTCGCAATGGAGCTTCTCCAGGCCAAATACTTTGGTTTTTGAAGCATTAATAAAATTTTAATCTTTCATGACGCTGGGCCTCCTAATTAGGACAAACATACACTTGTGCCTGTTAAGGCCGGTGTATGGCAGCCGTCTTTTTCCGCTATCTCGTCCCTCGCAACGTAGCGCTTCCATATCAAAGACATCATTTATCGAGAATTACTTGCAACAGGATCTTGATGATTTTAGGGCAAAGTTTGCATCTCTTTTAGGCTCTTCTTCTCATTCCAAGGACTATCCCTTTTCTATTCAATCAGAGGTTGAGGTTGATATTCTTGACGTGATAAATTCAGGTACCCCATCCCACGATGTCTCACCGCTTCAGGAAGCGTTGGAATTGGAATCCTTGATGAAAAGCGCTCTTGGCTGATTTTGGTCCCGCTTTCACTTCCTGGGGAACGGGTTTTGGCAAAAATTACGGCAAATGGGCCGGGCTTATCAACGGCAAGGCTGATGTCCCTAATTTCACGGCCATCTCCGAAAAGAAACAAGCCAAAATGCCTTCATTTTGGGGAATGCAATGGCTGTAATCTGCAGCATCTCCATTACGAGGAGCAGCTTCGTTTGAAGGAGGCATCTGTGAAGGCAATCTTTTCTAAAAGTAAGCTCTTTTGCTAATTCAAAGTTTGCTGCGGAGATAAACCGGTATTTCGGCCCATTCTTCCGTCTCCTCTGCAATATGGATTCCGAAACAAACTAACGCCTCATTATACCAGATCTAACCGTACCCCACCGGGCTTCATATGTAATTTTGCTTTATTTTATGATTGATAGCAAATATTGGGTTCAATGGCGTAGATGGCAAGGTGGTCGATATTAAGTCATGCTCGGTTATCGATCCTTCGATCAACGAAGCTTATCAAAATGTTAGAAAAGCTCTTCATGAGAGATGGCAAAATGTTAACAACCCACCCCAAAATAGCGGGGCCACCTTATTGCTTAGGAGAAAAGTGTCCATTGATTGCAAGCCGGTTCCTATGATTCTGTCCGCAGATGATGTTAGTGAGAAGGCGCAACATGAAAAGGTGTCCATTGTTTTGGGAAACGGTCCAGACATTATTTGTAGCGAAGTCATTGACGGGGTAAAGTTTTCCTACGCTGCCTGCAACTTTTTTCAGACAAATCCAAAGGCCGTCACTGAATGTATCCGCATCTTGAAAAAGGAATTAAGAGAAAATTACTCACATTTGACCCACCTTCTTGACATTTATTGCGGCGTTGGCCTCTTTGCTATACTGCTTCAATCGATTTTTACAAAGATCATTGGAATCGAGTCGGATCAAAGATCTGTTCAATTTGCGCGGCTGAATGCCAAAAATATTCCTGGCGAGGATAGGACCATCTCAAAAACGCTACCGTTGAGGTTTCTTGCCGGAGATGCTGCCTCCTGGCTTTCGAATCCAAAGCTTTTTTCTTTCCTGCCGGCAGACAAAACGGTAGTCATTTTAGACCCACCAAGGGTGGGGTGCACGGACTCCTTGATTAATTGTCTGCTTGAATATCAACCTCAGCTAATTATTTATGTTTCCTGTTACCCTTTGACACAGGCAGCAGACATTTCAAAGCTCCTTTCCTTATATCAGGTTAAATATGTCCAGCCAATGGACTTTTTCCCCCAATCCCACCATGTGGAGAATATGGCCTTTTTAGAAAAAAGGCCATCGGCTCAGTTCTGAGGGCCATCGGCCATTTTGAGGGCCATTTTAATTTATAAATGCAGTGTTTATTTAATCCTCGCCTAAATTGGAAATATTTGGGGTTTACATTTATTCTGATGTGTTCTAATGGACAGCCAATTGTCATCGATAATGGGACCTCTGTAAGTTTCAATATTAATGGATGCATCATGTTTGTAGTGCATAAAAATCGGATATGCTGGGGATAATGTTCCGGCCCACATTATTCCGACCATTGTGGAGACTTTGTCGCCATCGTCGCCGTCTTCAAGGCTACTGGGAGCAGAGGCTTTGAAAAATCAAGACTCAATTTCTCTTTCACATCCAATGGAAGGTGGTGTCGTCAGATCTTGGGATGACATGATTTTATTGTGGGAACACTCTTTAGGTTTGCTTGGCCTCTCTGGCGATAACGATGGGATGAAAATCTTGCATACAGAGTCAACCCTTACCTCCAGCAGGGCCAGGGAAAAAATCCTTGAAGTCAGTCTTGAAACTTTTGCTTTTGGCCATGCCTACATCTCTCTTCAAGGAGTCCTAGCCTTATATTCACAGGGTGCAAACTTAATATTTAACTTTTCTTAGGGAAAAGCACTGGGCTTGTTGTGGACATCGGGGAAGGTGTTACGGACATTTTCCCAGTTGTCGACGGCTATGCCATTCCGCATGCCGCAAGAAGAGTTGATGTCAGTGGCAGAGATATTTCTCGCTACCTAATGAAGCTGCTTTCAACGAGAGGATATTCCTTCAACAAGCCTTCGGATTTGGAATTGGTTCGCATGGCAAAAGAAAAGCTTTGTTATGTGGGGTAAGTGCTCTCAATCGATCTCATCATTAGGTATGATATTTCTCAAGAAAAAAAGCTCGCTGCAGAGACTGTAGTGCTTGAGCAGAAATTTGTTCTTCCTGATGGAAGAAATATTTATCTCGGCCCTGAACGCTTTGAAGCACCTGAGGCCCTTTTTACACCAGATCTTTTGGATGTCGAGACTGGTGGGCTTTCCACTCAAGTATTTGCCAGCATTGCAGCAACAGACGTTGATATTAGGCAGCAGCTTTACGGAAATATCCTCCTCACTGGTGGGTCTTCTCTATTTCCTGGCCTTGTTACTCGACTTGAATCTGAAATTAAGCAGCTATATTTAGAAAAGACTCTGAAGGGCGATGCATCTCGGATGGATCGATTGAAAGCGCTCAAGATTAACGACCCTCCAACTAGACTCTATTCTGTATTTCAAGGCGGCGCTCTTCTTGCGTCCATCATGAAGGATAGGGATGAGTTTTGGATTTCTCGCAAAGAGTGGGAGGAATTTGGACCTTCTATCTTGAAAAAACTGGGTCCCAGATAATAATCCAATAAAAAACAGCACCATCGCCACAAGGATTCGCTTTTTTATTGCAGCGATTAGGCGCGAGAAATTTGATTTTACGGGCAATTGTAGCAACAGCACAGCAATGTCGCTACATACGTTTGCGCAATTGTTGCTCATTTGTACGCTTTTTGATGCAAACTTTTGGTGAAGGGTGGTAAATTTTTACTATTTACTAAATTGGCAACCGCGGCCCGCCTCGTAAGCTATCTACAAGAGTCGAAATTGGAGGGATAGACAGTAATATCCCAACAACTGGCAGGGTCTTAGCAAAGTCGATGATAACAGGAAGAGTATCACTGAGAAGATAAAATGCTCCGACAACTTCAACAATTAGCCCGATGAAAGGCCTGCGAAGGAAGATTACGATCAACATACCAACAAATAGAAAGAGGGATCCCTTTAATTTTCTCTTTTGCAATATAAACATAAGGGTCTTTTGAACCCCAAATAGAACAGTTATTCCTGAAGCATAAACAATCTAAAAGGGTTGAAAAACAAAAAAATACATTCCCAAGCGCTATGAGACCCCTATCAAAAAATAGCAGGACTCCGATGAATATCAGTAGAAACCCAAAAAGAGATAGAAATCCTCCAATCTCTAGATACATAAGAACGAGATTGATTACTTTGTGCTTCTGTCAGTTTAGGGAACATTCCTACCAGATTTTAAATTTAAAAAACTTCATTTTAAAACCTCAATGCATAAGGAATAGCCCTACACAATTAATGAGATTAAAGAATAATTTATATCGTAGCAACGACAAAAAATCACGAGAACTATAGGAATTTTGGTAAACAGCAATAAATACAACAGGCTCGAAGGCTACTCGACCTTTACTTATCGCAGGAATTCGATTACTGCAAAATTAAAAGGATTTTCGTCACCGCTAGCGGTGGCGTGAAGCTAAATACAATAAAAAATGGATCCTCCGTTTCCATCTATTTTGGCCGAGATAACTTTATTAAATATCACAAGTTCTCTATTATTGATATTGGAGTTGTAGATATTTAGTTGACATAAAAGGTTCCGAAAGTTCCGGTCTTTTTGCCTTCTGGCTTAACCTTTGTAATGGGAAGGTCAAATATCCAATTTGGTGCATCTGTATAGGACATATTTTGTTTGCACTGGCAAAATTATTCGTCGATGCAGATTTCAGCCTTTTCGGTCCTCTGACCAGTACATTGAAGAAATCCCGATTTTTATTTCCAAAATATCAATGTATATTTTGAAAATTTGTCTGTAAAATATGGAAGCAACAGTGCAAACCCGACTTGCACTATTTATAAATGCTCGTCATCGCGATGCGGGAGCAAGAACGAATTATAAATTATCGGGCCAATAGGAGCTAATTGATTCTAATGCTCAATAGTGAATAGAAGTGATTTAATTAATTTTGAGTTCTAAATCGGGAATTATCATCTCTGTTGGAGATAAGCATAACTAGGGAATGGAGTCAAAATTATCTGCAATGCTTCAAGACCAAGAAGAAACCTCAAGAAACTTGCTAGCTGCTGAATCGGAAGTGAAAAGGCAGAGGGCCTTGGTGAGTTACGCGGCAGCAGGAAGCGAGGGATTTTTACAAGCCAAAAAACACGAAGCAAAGATTGTCTTGCAATCGTTGTTTGGAGACGCACAACCGGATATGCCCGTCTGGGCATTGAGGATGCAGCAGAGTTTAGCAGCTGTACAAGAAACATTAATAGTGATGCAACAAGCGATTCTACAACTAGGTGAGCAAATCACTTCTCTCAGTGCTGCAGTCAGAAGAATCGATTCTAGACTGATTAGGATCGAGAATCGCTATTCATTTACAAATACCAACGAGCGCTTTCTGCAGGAAATTTGCAATTCTTCAGGAGTATTTCCTTCTTCTGCCGATCTTCCAACGCTTGTTAATGCTGCTGATCTCGAGGCCTTGCCTAGCGACGCGACAAAAGATTATTTACGCTTCTATGGTCTCCGGGTTCTCGCTTCTGCTGAAAAGAATAAGTCTACGCTCAAAACGCATCTTGGAGTCCCTCAAGCACCTTAGCCTTCCAACATGCCAATAAAGAATGTTTTGTATTGCACTAACATTTCGAATACATAAGGGTGGCTCTTTATTTTCGAGTACATCAATTTCCATTTATTAGTTTGGAAACGGCACCCTTGACTGTGCGTGGTCGGTGGCCAGCATTCAATGGCAACCACAACCTTTTAAAGTAAAGTAAGCAAACACTCTGAAAAATCGATTGCATACGAAAAAACGCCACATCGAAGTAAAGATAGATATTTGACGTGAGGCTCGCCTAATTGGATCCCATAAATGGTGGAGTAACGTATTTCGATCTAATCATTTATTTTACATCTAAAATTTTCCATTGATGTTTGCAAAATCTGCATCAGAGTTACCGACATACTCTTCATCATTATATAACAGGATATTTGGAGCAAGAAGAGAAAATTCTAGGTCTTCCTTCGTAATGGAGTCCCAATATTTGTAAACCATCATTACCGATAGAAGGATAAGAGTATTTGCGAAAAACAACCCATCCATATAATGGACCGACAGCTTACAAATGAGCGGGGATAGAAACCAGAAAATTGCCTGAGCAAGCAAGAAAAATAGAATACCAAAAAAGATATCACCTGCAAATAAGGCGAGACAGCATACCTAGTGGCCATCGGTCATCCATGGTCCTTAATACGAGAACAATTTGGATGATAACATATATCAGTAAACAGGCAAGATTAAATATGAAGAATATAATAAAAAGAAGAAGCGAAAATCTCTGAGAAAGGCCAAAGCTGTTAGTGAACGTTCCAAAGGCCACAACAGCGGAAACGGCCATGACACCTAGAGAGCTTAGTCGAATACCCTAAATGCTATATACGATCGGCCAATACCCAAAGCGATGCAAACGTCCCATCTTCAGCCCATTGATATGCAACAAGCCCATTCAACAGAAGCGACCAGAAACATGCGCAAACCAACGCCACATAAAGGGCAGCAAGATACTAAAAGATAGCGAGCATATTTCCGAACTGGATAGACAAAAGATGTTGTCCCAATAATATTGGTCCCCAATAACATGTCAACTATAAGGGAAAGCATGTAAAAGTAGAAAAAAATAACGATCTCCTTTCTTCCCACGGCAATATATTTTCTTTTCACATTGTATATCATAATCATTGTCATGAAGATGGAAATGATGTCAATAATCAAAACGGCTACTTTTAGATGGATAAAATACCTGGCTGGAATAGCAAAAATCCGCCAATGTCGACATTTCTTGAGTAGCATTTGGGTTCTGGGAGATTCAGAGATGGGCAGACATTCAAGCATGACTGAAGACAGATCCAGGAAAACTCGCCAAATAGAAGGAAATTCGAACCTGAAGCTGGCTGAGCTGTCATGTATTTTAATGATCCAATTCTAAATAAATGTTCGCAAAAAAAGACCTACGATGTTATGATCAGGCAATTCAATAAAGCTTTCAAACATCAAATTATAGATCAGCTTTTAATTTTTAATATTTAACCCCGTCGATGGAATACCCAAACACGAAATTTTCTTTAAAGTAGGTTGCCTGCTTGCAATAAATTGTTTTGATGCGCCTGCCATTTCATGTTTTAATCCCTAGAGGTTTGGTAAATGCCATCAAGAAAACGTATCGCTACGAAGTGTCACCCCTCTTTTTCCTCGCTGCAGGAGTTACTATTCTTGCCGGTATACGCCTTGGAACTCTTCCGTTTATGAATGATGTCAAAGAAACCCGTCCAGAAAGGACAGAATCACATTTTCTCAACGCTCTTCGTAAACAAGAACAGGCGTGTCAATCAACAGAAGGCACTGAGCATAGCTAGGCGCTTTAATTCGGCAATAGATTTTTAAGCTTAAATTTAAATTTTACTTTTTTTATTTGATGAAGGGAAGTACCAACTCCAAGTTTCATCTACAGCGGGTTAAGCGGAAGATTACCGAGTTTTCCGCTTGCTCGATGAAAGACATATATGAGGAATTAAATAATGGTGCGCTGTCAGGTTTAATTTCCACTAAAAGTAACTCTGATAGGCGAGCCAACCAATCAAAGAGAAAGGAAAAAATACTTGCAGCAAAAGCTCGAGTCATTAGGTGCAAAGGTAGGCGTTTTGAAACGATAACCCGTTTATTATAGCCACAACCGAACGCGAAAACCCCTTTTCGTATTTTGAAAGGAATCAGAGCAAAGCAGGCCAAAAGAACAGCCAGGCAAGCAGAATTGGTATTGTTGCTTTTCATTTTCATTTATAGAAACGGCAAGGCGGGTTTGAAATTGGATCTACTTTGAGCGGCTCGGCCTTATCATACAAGGCAATTGGAAATACCAAGTCTCCCAAATTAACAGCAACCAAACGGAGGAGTGTTAATAAAAAATAATTAAAGTGCATACTTTATTTGTTGCTATCCATAGTCCTATTTAGAGCCCTATCCAGGTTTGTATTTAAAGGAATGGCCGATGCACTCCCATCATTAAAGAAGCCTAGTACACGCATTGAAAAACGGGCTAAATTTGAACCATTTTGCGCCGTGGATGCTGGGAAAAAGCTCGAAGGTCGCCCCGACATCGGACATCAACATATCTCACAAGACAAATCTGAAGGCCAATATGCTAGCTATGCTTCAAAGGATACTTTTCCGGGCCCTTTGCACACAAAAGACCATTTAACACGCCCAAAAGAAGAGCCTGCGCGTGGATGTGAAAGTAACCACCAATCCACGTCTGAAAATGCAACGAAACGTAAAAGAGAGGCGGTTTCGGCAGCTTCCCAAACTTTATCAGAGATTTCAGATCACTACAATAGCCTTCCAGAGCTTGGAAAGTTTGCCAGAAATGAATCCCGAATTTTTCATGTGCGTCAGTACAACAATTGGGTCAAAAGCGTGATGATTAAACAGGCAGCATCGATTTTTTCGACGCAAAAGGTATTTTCCACACCTATTGATGTTTTAGAAACTTTCCGTGCTGGATCTTTGTTGTGGAAAAGGAGGCGATTTAAAAAAGTGGGAACGGGTCCGTCCGTCACATTATTTGGGGATAGACATTGCGGAGGCTAGCATTGCAGATGCCAAAGTAAGGTTCTGTTCCAGTAAAGCAAGGATGAATGCATATTTTGATGTGGCTGATTGTTTTCATTCGCCCTTGCATATCAAAGCAGATGGCTCTGGGGCGATTCACGATCCTTCAGAACAATCTATGGCTCCGTTTTCATTTGATATTATTTCTTGCATGTTTTCGTTTCACTATGCTTTTGAAAACGAAAGTTCTGTAAAGATGTCGTTGGAAAATGTTGCTAGGCATCTGAAGCCTGGCGGGATATTTATCATCACCATTCCAAAGGCTTCAATTATAGAGCAACTGAGAGATAAAGCAATCTCTACCAAGTCTTTTCCTCACATTACTGGAAATTCTTTATTTGAAGTCGAGTTTGATAAACACGAACTTGTAAACCGCGCCACAGATGGTGACTTTTCCACCATAAAGTACTACTTTTCTCTTAAAGAGGCCGTAAAAAGATGCCCAGAGTTCTCTGTCCCCATGGAGGTACTTTTTCCAATGGCAGCCTCAAATGGCCTAATCTKCGAATCTGAGATGGATTTCCTAAAGTTCTTTGATGATTATAGGGACAATCCGGAATATCTTGGTCTTTTGAACCGCTTTCGACTGTTAGAAAGGAAAACTGGTGATTTGTGCTTGTCTACAGAGGAGCTGGAGACCGTCGGTAGGTAGACATTTAGCTATCTTTGTAGGCTTATATTCGGCGTTGGCTTTTATTAAGAAAAGTTAAGCGTGCAGCTTTCTAAGGCATTTTTTTAATTAGTAAATAAATTGAGGAGCCAACTGTCAATGCCCTCCAATGTTTAGGATCGCCCTTGAGTTTCATCAAGAGACCTCCGAACGAAACAAAAATGGACATGTGGCCTGAATTCGGGGATGCCTCTTCGGCCTTATAAATTTTGCCATACATTACGTAATCAAACTTATCTGCAAGCGACGTGCCAAGTCGAGTTCGAGCTGATGGTGGGAGCGAAAGCTCTGGATCGTAAAATCCCTCTGGAAGAATGGCTGCTTGGTTGGCTGACGCCAGCTTGTGATCCACAGCCCTGGGTGTCAAGGACGAGGAAAGGACGAGATGAAAACGATCCTTTTGGTTAAGGACATACAGTTCAGAGGCTACATCAAGAGAGAGGGAGAGTGCATAGTTTTCACTGTCACAAATTATGCGGGAAACCCTGTCGAATTTCTTTCCCTCTGGGTCTACTTGTTTGACGACAAAAACCTCATCGCACAAATAGTCCATAAAAATAAAATCTTGGCAAAGCTACGAATTGTAAATTATTTGAGATTTTAATTTAAATGGCTCTGCCGAGAGCACCTGGCACCTCTGCATTACCAATCTTATCATTTCCCCCCACACCTGGCCCGTCGAATGCCAAGCCGGAATGCAATCCGAGGACTTCAAGTGACGGCATTTATCTGTTATCCAATCAGGATAAGCAATTGATCTCTGATTTGAAAGAATGCATCAATGTCAAAATGTATGATACCGAGTGTAAAGAGAGCATATTGAACAAGCGAAAGCAAATTGGAGATGGTATCATTGCGTTTCTAACATCGAAATTCTCGACGCTGTTTTGCCCCCTACCGATAACATCCACGGCATCCATTTTCGGTGTTTCCACCGATCCATGCAAAGGTTTTGAAGAATGTTTTCAGGAGCGGTTTATTTTATTTGATCTTTTGATATTTATGGTTCGGACGGGGCATCAGTATGCTGCTTCCATTAGAGAAGATTCCGTTTCTTCTGATCCATTGAGCATAATTGACCTTGAAGGTAAAGACTCTGAGAACTCGTGGAGGACAATGTTTATTTTGCTTCTGTTTGATTTGTTTTTTGAGGACGAGGAGACAGATATGGACAAAGCCCATGTTGGGACCAATTCACAAACAAAGTCCGTTCTCGTGCAAATGCTAAAAAGATTGTCTTGCGTTGAAGATGCTCTTTTGAAAGATGATCTCCCTTCAAATCTGGCGCCATCTGCCGATGCAAATATAAAATCTTCGCTAAACATTGAGCGTCTATATTTGGTGGAACTGATTTTCCATTGTTGCTCCAAGTTCATTCCTCTTAACATGAGCGAATGGGATACGTTGCTTTCCACGATATCGACATCTATTTCCAACATAACGGAAGAAAATCCGTTTGTCCGCGGGCTATTTCTGTTCTCGATCGTCAATGGGCTTGCTTTTCATTCTCCATATAAACCGATGTATGATTWGGTTCGTAGCCGTCTTCCCCACAGGCAAGACTACTTTTCTTCTAAACAACTTTGGGAATCTTGGCTCCGCAAAATGGAGGACTGGATTTCGACACACCTTTGGGCAGATGTGCTGTTCAAGCACTGCTTTTCACTTGGGTTTGCACTGTTTTTAAGAATGTCAAGAGAAGTTAGGACGCTAAAAGGAGGCCTTTCGCCGTCTTTAAARGAGACTTCTTCCTACATGGGAGCCATTGATTCCGAAAGCAGCGTTCCAGACTCTTTTGCCATCGAAGGCATTCAGGGAGAAAAGAGTCTTTTGTCGCCCAAAACACCGAGATCTCTCTTTGTAATGCTGACCGAAAAATTTCTTCCCTCTACCTTGGATATTTCTGGGGTTTCACCATGGGGATATGATTCGCAAATATCAGAGTCTGCGGTTGTCGTTTCAAAATGGGAAGGCTATGTTTGCGAATCGCTAATGCTTCTTTCCACTTCTATCCTCACGTGGGGCTCCTTTGATTGGATTAGAGGAGGAAAACAACAGAATCAGACCGTCAATGTCTTAGCTTCATTTTGCGACATGATTGGGGCTATTTTTTCCTACTCTGCACTTCCGATTTATTCGCCTGCCGACAGAAGAAAACCATTTCTTGACATCGATGCTTCCGTGGAGTCATTTTGGGAATCTGAAAAGGCAACTTTTTTCATCAGATCTACTCTCTCCTCAGTTGGATCCTCTTCACCCGAGCTTTCATCTTCCGCTTTAAGGATGTTGATTGGGCTAGCACACGGACCGATATCTTCCATCTATGCGTTTGATCTTCTTCAAAGGACATCGGAGTACTCCTCCTCTGTGCTCACATGGAACAACCTGTTTTCTGCTTTAGAGAGGTACCATGTGACGCTGGCTCTGGAATCAGGTATGAAACATGATTTTCTCAAAACATAGGTGATCTATCTCCCTCCGAGACTGCAGCAATTGAGCTGATGTTTGCTCTTCTTCAAACCATTTGCAAGTATCAGCCAAGCTGTATAACCAAGTTATTGGTCGGTGACATTTCTGACACTGCGTCTCCATTTCTTTTCACGTTGTTTGGCATCATCTCTTCACACGTTCCCACCACCATTAAGGCACAGATTCTGATCTTATTGAGTGAATGGATGCGGTCTGCCACGGAAGGACCATCAAATGCCTCGCTTTTATGGGCCCATTTGGAAGCATCACAAATAATTCCAACACTTGCAATGGATTCCATGACCACCTCCTCCAATTCCATTGAGGAGGATCTTGCCAGTCCGTTGCCCGTCACACTTGGAGGCATTCTTCAAGAGTTTTACCAAATCGAGGCACCTGTGGGAACTTATCCCGTTACGTACTCGCTTTTGCATCTTATTTCCTGCCTTGTTGGCCAGCGAAAGATCGATTCAAGCCTGGTCCTTTCACTTTCTTCTTCACTTGGTGTTGGATCGAGAAAATTTCCTGGATTGTGGCCTTACATTAAATTCGTTCTCAGTGGTGCTCTGATTCCGATTTGTACCGGTCCTTCTTTCCGGCTTTCATTTTTGTACGCCGATGAAAAAATGGCAATGGTCGGCAAATGCGTCTCCATTATAACGGATATTTTGGAGTTGAACGTGATCCCGAGCTTCTATTCCATCCTCAATGCTACGGGGCTTTTGAGTATCTTCTTTGCAATCGGCACAATCCATGGAGAGGTCCTTGGCTTGCCCTCCTTAGATATCTGGTCTACACCCTCGATTGAGGAATCACTGAAGCCGCTGATTATTGCTGACTGCCAAAGACATCCCGACATGGTTTCTCTCGACATGCTGCAATTTCTGTTTACCCAGTTAAAGGCCTCGAAATCTCGGTCTTCAACCCCCACCACGGCCCAGCTAAGCTATTCAGAGGAGACTATAATAATTGTTCGGCCGCACTTTCTTTCCATTCTGGCCCAAATCATATCCACTAACAAAACGCTTGATTTGGTTTTGGTTTCCATCGATCTACTGAGAGAGCTTTTGCTTGTTCCAAAAGTGGAGTCCATCTTGCGGTCTGTATTGGGAAGTGAAGGAATGGAAAAATTTTCGATGGGCATTGCTCGCTGGTTTGGCGATATCCTTCTAATTGAAGATGATACCGAAACGGGTTCTCAAGTCACTACTAAGGTCAGCATCATTCGGGAAAACATCCTTTTACTGCTGGCATCCCAAATTGAGGATATACCTGTCCTTTCAACGCAGCGGGCCGTGTCTCCGATTCAAATTAACATTAACACGACAGCCCTATTGCTGGGATTACATCGACCAGAAGAAGAGACTACTTTGTTGCTTATACGGCTAGTTTCTAGTCTTCTTCAAGGCGACTTTTCATCTTCCTCGCTGTTACACGCAATTTGTAAATCTTGGGGCAAATCGGAGATGCTTAGAAATGCAGGCGGTGATCCCCACTTGATTTTACAGGCAATCGATAAAGCGTTTGCAAGCGACCATGGATCTCTTCCCTTATTGTTGACCAAAATAAGCGATGCTCTTCATCTTGTTGCATGGATGGTAAGGGACCCTCATGGAGAAACCGATCCACTTTTTCGATCTGGAGATACGCTTCACAATATCCTATCACAGTTACTATCCATTGTGCCGGCAAATAACCTGATTTCGCTGACCACGGCAAACGAGGGCTCAAGACCGGCCGCCGATTCGAAGCGTCAACAAATACACGATTTTTTGCAAGGCCATTCAAACGCATTGGCTGGGATTTCCTTGCTTCTTCCAGAGCCTACAAGCGCAATTTCTGAGCTTATTGTGGATGCGCTTGTTGAGAGGGGAACCAGTTGGAGCATTAGCATCGTTGATACTCTTGCCGATATTTTGTCTCGTTGTGACTTCAATGATTGCTGTAACGGCAATTTCTTTAAGCTTTGTTCCCTATTTCCCTCGATTGCCCCCAGAAGCACGTCTGATTTTGCCGTGGGCCGCATATTTACGGCTTTGAATCTCGCCTTGTTCAAAGAATCTATTTCTTTGTCATTGCCATCAAGTGCCATTGATGGCCTTTCTCATGCAATATCGGAAAATTTTTCATCCAACAACTATATTGAAGCATGTCGGCTTGCTTGCACTATTTTGCTGGACTCTAGAAATATACCGGCCGTGGAGCAAATCTCAACATCATTGCGGCGCTTGTTGTCTGTGCCTTCCAAACTGGAGGAGTTGATCCGTGAGTCTTTGTTCCGGTCGGAAAAAAAAGACGAAACTGTGTTCATTGAGTTCATATGTTGTCTTTTTTCGGTGTTCAAGGATGACCCTCAAGTGCTGACGTGTATGGTCCAACTGCTAGCAAGTTCTGGATATCCATCGCACATTCATGATTTATTCAAGAATTCGCCCACTTGCTTGCAATTTATTCCGCTGCTTGAGGTTGCTTCCTACATGATCGAGTTCTCCTCTCTGGCTGGCGCTTCTGTGTCCACCACATTAAGATCTTGCATCGGACAGCTTCTCTCTGTTCCTCTTGAAAGACAACCGGATAAGGAAACATATTCCCTAATCATATCACTTCGAATGGCCACCAACATAGTCAAGGGCATCTCCATGCTGCCTCAAAGCTCTGCTGCGGACTTGAAAATGATTTCCTCTCTTCACGAAAAGGCGATAAATATCCTGCTATGGTTTTCTGCGCAATCTTCATCGTTAACGCTGCAGGTGATAAATCGGGAGGAAATTGATGCTCGTGTCAATATCCTTGATTTGTTGGTTGTTTTGGTCAGCTATTTTCTTTCCGCTCACAGGATCTTTACGCTCAATGATTCCTTTTCGGAGCTCCTTTCAGAGGGCGGTGGTAAGTTGCAAGTGCATAACATTTTGATAGGTGCCCTGTTTAGGCCATCCCTGGATTCCGGTCTTGCAGGCAATAAGCGAGCGCCAGGTAAATTATGGCGAATGTTACCAACCAATAACATCTAGGCCTTGGAACATTGTTTTCTTTGATAGACATATTCTATGCAAATATCACCACGGCCCCCAATGCCATCTGCGGCATGGAACAGGTTCTGATGATCATTTGGTTTACCCTCGGTTCGCTATATAGCTACTCGAGCGCCATTCCTGCTTCGTTCTTCAGCGATTTACACGAGACTTTGTCCCCAAAGTTATACTCGATACTTTCAATAAGCAAGGAAAGGGGGCTGATATCATCATCGCTCCAATATTCCACAAGTCTTGCAAATGAAATTAAACAGCAATTTCTGTGCAAATATTGAGTCGAAAATAAACTTTTAAAATGATCGATGGATGGACTGGACTGGACTGGACTGGACTGGACTGGACTGGA
>NW_013546522.1:0-1747 GCF_000760515.2 Mitosporidium daphniae
GATATAATATTTATAATATTTATTTATTGTTATACTTGACGTATAGACTATTCTTCATACGATTACTTGTTTGTTCGTTGAATGTTCTTCTTTACATTACTATTATCACTATCTAATCCTATTTGCTGCTTTCTTGATAATGTTACACTTTTATCCAGGTTGTTGTATTGGTAGTACAGGTTTATTCGTTCCTGCTACACCCTACTTACCCAGCTCTTAGGTTATATAGGTCTTTACCCTTTGTTTTAGTCCTTACTTTAGGACCTTTGTATTAGGGGACGGCTTCCCGTTATACTGTCTCTCTTAACTCAGATGGTGTTTTACCCCCACCTTTCTGTATTACCCCCAATCCATACTCTGTTTTAAAAGTTTATTCTTTTGTTCTCTTTGAAAAGTTATATACTTTGTTAGTTTAATGCTTCAGTTTATCTCGATGCCTACCTTTTTATCGAGTTAGTTTTAGTTATATTTGGAAACTGATATAGTTTGTTACTTTTGTTTCCTCCTTTCTGGTGAATGTGGAATGAAGCCTTTGTTATGTAGGAAATAATCTTATAGACCTTATCTTTATATTACTTTTTAGCCTTTATTTATTATTACCAACTTTATGATATTTAGAATTTAGATCTTTTATGATATTTAGAGTCTTTTATCCCTCTTTATGCTTTTAGAGATCTTTTATTCTTTCTCATAGTTTCCTTATGGTGACTGGTTGGTTTGAAGGAGCCTTCTCATATTGGAAATTACTTATAATCTCTTCCTTAAGTTGAATTTTACTCTTCGTTATGTTCACTTAGTTTATTTATTAGTTATTATTGTTACGGGTTCTCTTTCGTTTAGTTTTAACCCCGCTTTAATAGTTTACTCTCTAGCTATTCTGTCTTACTCGAATTTTACGATGTCTCTCTTTAGAGAGTACTCTATATGTCTATAGAGTTTACTTTTATTGTTAGAGTTAAAAAACTCCCCCCAAAAAATGTTTTTTATCAGCATATTCCGTTTTTCCGAAATCTTTTTGATTTTTTTATCCCTATTTTCCGTTTTTCCGGAATTAGTTTGGATTTAGTTGTGTTTTACAATGTTTTACATTGGAATCCTCCTTTTTTTAGTCGACAGCTCCCCCCTACCCCCAAGGTTGAGATGCCTTCTCTTACGAGATTCTTTCTCTTCCTTAGGTTTGGAGATTACTTCTCCTTACGACATTTCACATCGGTATCCTGCTACCTTTGTTTTGACAGGTTCACCACCATTTCTGATGGTTCCCCTCTCTAGAGTTTTATCCTTTTTATAGTTACATTACTCTAGGAGGTAATAGCCCAAGCACTTTGATTGGATTATCCCTTCTTTGTTGTCGTTTTTTTGTTTTTAATGGTGCTTATTATTGTAATTACTATACATGACGGGACTTGTTTTTTTAGTATTATACAAGGGGGTTTGTGATGTATTCCTCTACTTCTTTTCCTTACAATCAGTCTTGAGAAACTTTTACATTTCAAACATTTTATATTTAAGGGGGTAGTGAGTAGACTAACTAATCTGCTTTTATAGAGTCGCAGGACTTTTCCTCTTACAATATTATACGTGATACAGTTTATACTCTTGTTCTGGAGTATAATTACTGACAGTTCCTATTCTATTATTTTGTTTTATGGATACAGTTTATACTCTTGTTCTGGAGTACCCTTTATTATTATATTTTATTATTATTTATAGAGTTTATGATTTTATTATTATATTTTATTATTAT
>NW_013546521.1:0-1735 GCF_000760515.2 Mitosporidium daphniae
TCGAAGACTTTTATTTCTCACAGCTTTCATTGCCATTCTCGTTCTCCCCTCATTACAAAGTGAAGAGATTGAAAGATTCACTAGAATATTAAATAACCGACCTGAATTCCTAAAAAAAATCTCTAAAAAATTTATAGAAGAATTCACTAAAAAAGGGATAAAATGGCCTAAAGAATTGGCTGAAAAATTGGCTGAAAAATTCCCTGAAAGATTTCCTAAAAGATTCCCTGAAGAATTCTTCACGGAATTCATTGAAGAATTCCGTGAAGAATTCCCTAAAGAACCCATTGAAGAACTAATTAAAAGATGCGGTGAAGAACTCCCTAAAAAAATCCGTAAAGATTTCCGTAAAAAATTCGGTAAAGAAATCAGTGAAAAATCAATTGAAAGACTCTATGAAGAATCAATTAAAAGCTTGCGTCAAGAATTGACTGAAAAATGCCCTGAAGAATTAATTGAAGGATTCCCTCAAATTTTTACTAACCCTTTCATAGAATCGAATAGTGAATTCCTTGATGAATACACTAAAAAATTTATAAAAGAAGTGGATAAAGAATTGATACAAAAAGACCTAG
Organism: Mitosporidium daphniae; assembly: GCF_000760515.2. Classification (NCBI taxonomy): domain Eukaryota; kingdom Fungi; phylum Microsporidia; genus Mitosporidium; species Mitosporidium daphniae. Next base: position 576 of record NW_013546521.1, read on the forward strand.
AAGAATTCTATAAAGACTTCGATAAAGAATTCATAAAAGGCCGCGTTAAAGAAATCCTAGAAACACTGATTGACGGATTCCTAGAAGAATTCCTAAAAAAATTGACTACAAAATTCCCAAAAGGCTCCACTCTAAAACCTAATAATTCTCGCATGTAAGTATTTCCGACTCATGTTAATCCTTATAGACAAGTTGAAAATGATTCACGTTTTGATGCTTTTTAAAAGGAAATAAACCCACCGCAGAAGCCTCTGATCTAAGAATAAATTTACCGTTGTTAAGAGCGCTAAGTAATAATGGCATGCAAACATCTTCCACTGCTATAATCGACAGCCTAAGCTTGTGCTGGCCGCAGCAGACATGCTTTAACGAGGCTCGGTAATCCTGGAAATGCACCGGACATTGTATAAACCGTGCGAGTATCGGTTGAATTTATTCTGCATTTGGTCCTGGGCTTATCAAAAAGGCACACTAAAGCAATCTTATGGTTAATATATGTGCACATTTAAGATATTTAAATCAAGTTACTTCGATCAGATAAAGAATTTTATCGGTGAAACTGGCCTCTTTTCAGGTGGGTTTAGCATTTTAATGAGCGGATTTAATAAGCATTACTGTATTTTATTTGCTTGCTATATCTTGTTCCATTGACAATTGATGAATTCCAATAAAGCTTGAGATATGAAAAGCGATTTTTGCATGATGTCCTAATAAGAGCATTATTATAGGATATAATCTCACTCTTGGATAAAGGGAGAAATCAGCCTCGATCATAGACATATCCACTAAATAACATATTGGTGTGTATTTCTTGTAAATATAAGACTTGATAATTACATTTCCAGATTTTAATTGTCCATTTGGGCAATTGGTGAATCTAAAACTATCATTGGATGCACAATTTCCGGCGCGACAAACAATATGTACAATACTAACAACTTGTTCACCAATCTTCTGGTTTCAATGAGGGTGTGAAAATTTCTGTTTCTCATATCTTTCTTTGCTTCTTTGCTTTCTACTCAACAAACGCCGAGGAGGATCTTGAAATGAAGAAATTATTGGTGTATGCTGAAAAGAGAATGAAAATTGATGTTTAGATGCGGGAGTTTCTTGAAGGGATTTATAAAATTGATAAAGACCTGCTTGGACATGAAAAATCG
>NW_013546520.1:0-1728 GCF_000760515.2 Mitosporidium daphniae
AAATGCAAAATACTCATCTCTGATTCGCGAAATGCCGAGTCTGTGAATTAAATAGCTAAATTTTATTTTCCAAAAATAAATTGGCAAAGCCAAATAATTCGTAATTTCTGCACAAACCAAGTGGATCTGAAAAATCAAAAATGGATATTTTTTCGGCATGGTGTGAATAAAACCTCAAGCGATTGCAGTTCTCCAATATGATTGATCCAGCTTTATCTGAATTTATCTCAAAGACCGAATCCGAGCAGCTATGTATTCGAAATTGATTAAGAAGAACGGGATGTTTAAATATTACCCTGCATTTCGTCATTGCATCCACACAAATACAAAGAGGCGTAGTTTGCAGGGAAATCTCGATAGTGCAATTTGACAGTCTATTCAAATTGAGCATGGTGAGCACCGTGCTGTCGTTGTCGCTTTCATTGATGTTGATGGATTGGTTTGCCCTGTCCTGAATTAACATAAAGTTAAGAAAGCTCAAAAATTTAATGAAAAGTTCAAAATTGATAATGAAACCATAGTGTACAATCACAAGTTGTTATAACTTGGGCTGGCGGATGGCGAATGCAGATTTGATTGCATCGCTGATGGAGCTTGGGTCTGTTCGCAAAATTGAAGACTAAAGCGTTAAGCAAATGGAACGAACCTTTGGGGCAATTGAAAGAGCAGCCGGATGCTTTTGCCGACTGAACGAGAAGGAGTCTTCCGAACTAGCTGAAGACAGGGAAAGGTTTGACAAAAATGAACTATTCTCTTCAGATAGGATTGAAGATGCCAATTTGGGTCCCAACGGCCTGAAGGTTGACTTTTTCAATAGGGAAGAACACGGTTCGTTAGTTGAACTGATAGAAGTGGGGTTCGTGGCAGCCCGTTGAGCTTTTCTTTTATCAGCGATGCTAGTATTCTTCAAAGGAACATCCAGAGGATCTGGGATGGGTAATTTGGATTGGACCTTTGTTTGGCCCCGTGCTTCGCCAGCCTGTTCGTTTGTTTGTTCCATTTTTTGATCTGTATCCTGGCCAGAATTTTTATGCTTTTTCGTTGGAGAATTCTGTTGCTTCTTTTGGATATTGGAATCAGGAGGCCCCAGAATATGTTGAGCTGGTATGGAAACTCTTGGGGGTGTGGGGTCGGTTTCATTTGGAGATGCAATTTTTACACTTTTCCTTTGCCTCTGTATGGTCTTCTTTGGCGAGTATAAGCGGCATCTGGAAACCTTGTGACCCTTTCTAATTTGAGGACTTTTGTTTTGTGCAAATAAGGCGACCTTATCAGGGTCTTCCTCTTCTTCTGATGAAGAAAATATTAATTGTGGCGGTCTTTTCAGATGCGTAGAGGTATCTTTATCTTGAGCTTCATGCGATTGCCCAACCAAGTGTTCTAAAGGCCGAGATTGGTGCAGTTCAGGTATTTTTGATGGTTCTTGTTGAAGACAACCTTTTTTGAGGTTGGGGATCGTTTCTTTTACCTGCAAAGATGCCTGGAGCAAACGCTGATTTTCGGATTTTAGCTTTTCAATCTCTGCCTCCAATTTTACGTTTTTGATCTCGTAATCTCGAAGTGATTTTTCGATTGCCTCGTATTTGTTGGTAGCTTCATCCTTGGACGTACAAACGAGAGATAATTGGCATGAAAGATTCTCAACAGTCTTTTCATATTTGGAGCTCAATTCTTTTTCTCTAGAAAAGTAGTTTGCGATCAAACTCTCCGTCGAGAGCTTTTCCCGCT
>NW_013546519.1:0-1726 GCF_000760515.2 Mitosporidium daphniae
AAACTTCCTTAAGCTTTTACTTCTCGTAACTTTGATTGCCTTTTTTTCTGTCCCTTCACTGGAGGCTAGAAAGAGAGGAAGGAAAAAAGTAACAAACACAGGAGCAAACCTAGGAAACCCACCCCTCCAAGTAGACCTCAAAAGACTAGAAGACTTAGTAGATCAAAAAATTAAGGAAGTTTTTGAAGCTCAAAAAAAATCAGACAAAGCATTTAAAGAGTATAACCCCAAACTTGAAAAAGTAACACATGCAGCATTGAAAGCATACAACAATTTTCAAAGAAAATTCCGTTTCCTATTTTTTAGAAAAAAAATTCAAGAAAAAATATTTAAAGAATTTAAAGAAGCTGAAAAAAAAGCAGATGAAGCAAAAGACGAAGGTTTAGATGCTCAACTTCAATTAAATAAAGCTATATCTGAAGCAAGGCTTGAAATTCAAAAATTTGAAAACGCTCTAAATTCAGAAAAAAAAAAAGCTGAAAGTGATCAAGATAAAAACAAAGAAAATAAGATTAAACAAAAAATTCATGAATTAAAAGGCTTAAACAAAACATTTGAAAACGAGATCGAGAAGAATGAAGAAAAAAACAAAAAGATACATCAACAATATCAAAGCCACTTAAATGCTCTACATACTCAAGATAAAGCAAATACGGCCGAAAAAACCGCAGAACACGCAAGGAAAAAAGCAAACCAAGACCCAAAAAATGCAATTTTTGAAACAATCGCAAAAACAGCAGAAGAAGATTTTCGCAATACTCAACTTGACGCATACCATAAATACTGGAACTTAATTCGAGATGAAGATAAAAAGTATCTGCAGATTATAAAGGAAATCATACTTAGCATCCGGGATCAGTCTTTTTTAATGATTACGACGTGGGCTTTATCATGCATCCTCTATTTTGTTTTGTTTAACTCACTCATTTATAACAATATCTTACCCCCAGTTATCGATTATCTCTCTATAGATGTGCAAGGGTTTAAAACAAAAGGTACATGGCTTCAAGAGCTCTATCAGGCATATACGTCAGAAATTCATCAGAAAAACTATCCTTTTCTTAGCGCGTTTTTTGGAGTTTTCCCAGTTTCCCTAGGTCTTCTTCTTGCCCTCAAGCCTAAAGATCCGAGTGCCAGTTCCTCTTCCGGTGCAGGAGCGGCATCCACACCCGGCACCCCTGTCCCTCCCATTGTTCCTGTAGCGGCATCCACATCCGGCACCCCTGTCCCTCCCATTGTTCCTGTAGCGGCATTCACACCCGGCACCCCTGTCCCTGCAGCGAAATATACATTGGCGGAATTGATATGGAAAATTTCTCGTCTAATCAACTTTTTGTTGTCCTATTTTGGTTTTTGGTTTATTGCTCAGGGCGTTGCCGAGAAGCGTTTGACACACTTCAAACTCTTTTCCGGGGATGGATCTATGAAGGATACAAGTTTGAAACCCTCGATGCCGATTTCTAATCTTCTCTTCTCTGCGATATCCCTGATGCTTTTTTATAAAGATAACTACTTGCCTGGGCTACCTTCGTTTCTAAGAGACCTATTTGGACTTTCAGAACCAGAAAATAAGAGTAATTTTTTTGTTCAATTCTTTACATTCATATATTTCGCCTCTTTGGTGATTCACCTTGTTTTCGATATTGGATTCAGGATTGTTTTTGATTTCATGTTGTCCCAAAATTTCGTTTCCGAAGCGATTCTTAGTCTCCTTTTCTTTTTAGCC
>NW_013546518.1:0-1725 GCF_000760515.2 Mitosporidium daphniae
TCGAAGACTTTTATTTCTCACAGCTTTCATTGCCATTCTCGTTCTCCCCTCATTACAAAGTGAAACTCAAAATGAAACTCAAAATGAAACCCCTGAAGATTCTTTGAATAAATTACTTAAAGAGTGTGAAGAATACCTGAAAATCAAATTAACAAATGGAATTATTCTAAGCGATGTTATCATTTCTAAAAAACCCACCAAAACAATTACCTTTGGGAATATGCTAGAATATCTTAAAAGAGAGATAAAACATCTTTTAATGCAAGATGAAAATATAGAACGTTTATATATAGACCTAAACTTTCTAAAAGAGCTAAAAAATCATTCATCAAACGAATCTCGCATTATTAAAATTTTACTAATACGTTTAAACAATCTCAAAAAAAAATCTCTAATATCTAAAATAAATGTAAAAAATATGAATGACGCTTTGAAGAAGATTCAGAAATATTATAAAAACGCGGTAAAAAATGCGAAGCAGCCAGAAGATATAAAAAAGTTAAAAATTACGGAGCAGCCAGATGATATAGAAAAGTTAAAAATTACGAAGGAGCCAGAATATAAAAAAGAGTTAGAAATTACGGAGCAGCCAGAAGATATAAAAGTATATTTAAACTCTCTTCCCACCTTTCAACCAGCAAATAATATTGAAAAAAGCTTTAATCAGAGTAAAAAAGAAATTTCTGAAGAAGGTATAGTTTCGAGGGTCTTGACATCGATTTTCAAAAACCTTATAAGAATAGTTTCTTGGTTCTATACTTTCTTCGAGTGGAATGCTAAAAAGTATTTTGGGGTTCATCTCGAGAGTATAAATGCCGTGTTCATCTATATCTTCTATCAAATTCCGGTAATGGTTATTACGCGGGCTAGATCATGCATCCTCTATGTAGTTGTGTTTTACCCTTTTGTTTATGAAAGGTCTTTAGCTCGAGTTTTTGAGTGCCTTGATCAGCTTCTGCGCAGGTTTAAAAATCATGCAATGCCTCAACAAGTCGATCAATCGTCTAATCTCACAATTATTGAAAAAATCTATATTATTTTTAGTGGAATCGCTTGGGCTAGCCCACTTTATATATGTTTTGTTCTGATGTCAACCCCCAATGTTTTTGTCTCCGCAGAAAAGAAATTTACACTCAAAATTGCGGTAATAATCGTCAGAATAGTAGTATTTTCTGTTTGTTGGTATTTTTCTCGGCTTTTTGCTAAGATTATTTTCACATGTTTCAAACTCCGTTTGTTAGATGGATCTTTGAATAACTGCATGCTTTCCTCGGAGATGGACTGCATGAAAACGTCTATTATTCTCTTTTTTCTGCGAATCCTGGAAGTATTTGATGAGAATAAAAGCAGTTTCTTTCCTCGAGTATTTCCAACTATAACGGAAATCTTTTTCGTTTTTGAAACTTTGAATGTTGGATTGATATTAGTATTTGGTGTTCATATTTTCGAAACTTCCTTTTCAAACGGGATTTATGCCTTGATTTCCATTTTGATCTATGTATACGTTCCTGTATTCTCCAGATATATTATTTCTAAGCTTTCTCCTTATTTCAAGAAGATTATTTCTAACTTTTTTAATTATTTCAGGAAGGATATAAAACAAGAATCATGCCCTATTAAGGGTGCTTAAATCATCCAAAAGTTTGGCGTCTTAAACGTGGTCCAAATCATTAAAACTATTCATAAATTTTCCTGAAACCAGCGCAGAGTTTCTGATTTAAGAGT
>NW_013546517.1:0-1718 GCF_000760515.2 Mitosporidium daphniae
TTCTTTTTAGGAGGATTTTGTTGTTCGTGAGTCTGTATTTTCCATCTGTAACCAAGTGTGTGAAATTTACATCTAGATGCCTCTTATTCTGCAACTTTGCAGACGGAGAACTTCAAACCAAGCAAAAAGATTGAGAATCTCTTCAATGACTTTTTGCAGACACTTCCGGCCTCCGAAAAAGAAAATATCTTCCAAGTATTTTAAAGCTGGAATTAACTAATAAATAGAGCATCAAAATTGCTGAACGGATGGTGGCCAAAATTTTGTTCTATTTTCCGTCTAGCATCAGTAAAGCTTTTATAGTTTCCATTGAGAGGGAGTATATCAACTCGAGTCTTTCTGATTTTTATTCGCAGATTCTCGAGCTTTTCAACCGGCAGCAATTTGAAAGTATCCTTCTTGACTTTCCATAGGTCTGGCGATGCTCTTTGATTTCTTCGGAAGATTTCCAACCAGCAGCGAAATGTTTGTTTCCCTCTTTAATGAATATCTTGCATCACAAGCCGGACTTTTTAACCCTTCCTTTGTTCCATTCAATGGGAGCTTTTATAATTGCAAGAAAAGAATTGATCTGTTCATCGAGATCCAAAAGACCTCATCTCGATTTTTGGATCTCGTGTTCAAGAGTGAGAACCAAAGCGCCGTTCTGACCGTCGAAAAGGTAAAATGTTTTCGTGCGTTTGATTTCAGAATTTACGGTCCATTTTAAATGATACTCCGCATTTTTCAAGATCGGCACGCTCCATGGCATATTACTTCCACTATCTTTTATCGCGAAACCAAAAGTTTATCAAGTTGCATGCAGATCAGATTGAAGATTTGGTACATTGGAGTTGGCATCAATTTATAGATCAGGGTCTTCAATTTGCTCCAAAACAAGAATGGCTTTCTCGTCGAATATGGGCAGCTATTTACGCTCCGGCTTGTAGACCAACTCTCCAATTTCAAGCAATTTGTCGAGTTGAGCATCCTTGAGTCTTTTTCCAGGGAATGTGGGCAGGAGGCCATCCAAGATATGCTGAGCATTTACAAGGATCTGTATCTTTTAAAGGGATCATCATGTGTGGAGCCGCCAAATTCCATATTTTCAAGTAAGCAGGTAACCTCGCTTATCTAGTCTCCCTGATCCGAAAACGATATTGGCCCTTTGGATTGTCATCGGAACATGCTCCTGAATACATGATTAGCGATTCCAGGGTAATCGGGTAAGTTTACATCCTAGTACGAATCATACATTGCCTCATATGCGTCAAAATCCGATCCAATGAAGATACTGGAATGGAAACCCCAATTTACCAAAGGTGAGTGGATTTGACCGTGCTCACTTTGTAGTCCAGGTCGTATTGAATTTTCTTGAAACCTCCACAACCTTATTTACCTCCTACATTCAATACTTGCTATTAACGATTCTTGGAAATGCCACCACAGGCTCCAATTTCCAATGCCTGCTCGAACTAACATCCTTACCTGATCATGTGTTGGTATGTTCCCTCATCGTAAGCGTTTGCATGGTCTTTATTTTTAGCCATTAATTGAAGAAGGTCTAGTGGTTCTTGATGATGAAAGCCAAATAGGCAAAGACTTTGCATATAACTTGTCTTTTTATGCCCTGATTTCCTTGATGAAAGGTGCAGTATTTTCGTTTAACAGGGGATTTCAAACAGACGACTTTCACAACGTCATGGTGGTCTCATTTTTCGAGCCATATTCTTTGAAGC
>NW_013546516.1:0-1704 GCF_000760515.2 Mitosporidium daphniae
TTAGATTTGCTGTTACTATCTTCGCGAAGAGGTTTTTCTGCAAGACGCACCCTGACGGATGTCCTGAAATCCATAATGGCTGTGTTGGATACCCCTCCGTCGAAAGAGAACTCGACGCACGACTTGTTCTTGGGAGGATATGGACCAGGCTCTGTTCCGACAAGGCGCTTGCGATTAAGTTTGGACGAGGACAGCTGGAAAGAACTACAACGAACCAGTTCATCCATATACAAGGCTATGTCATTATGCAGACCCGTAAACGTTTCCCCGGCATTCTCAAAATCATTCGTGGCATTGAAGACGTCGGAGGAGTCACCATTAGTACCTGCAAAGGAACACACGGACAGAATGTTGCTTATGTCACTAAGTCAGATACGCGGGTTGACCCCCTCGATCCGTTTGGGGATGACGTTACTGGAGAAGAATTGTCTAAAGGGGGTAGCGTCGGTAAAATCGCAAGGCTTATCGAGGTTGCTACTGGACCTGGAGGAATTAACGGAGCTCTTGAAGAACTTCCAGTAACTGGTATGCAAAATATCCGCAACCTTCAAACATTCCTTCATTTTACACAGAAACCCCATGTTGGTGTTAGATTCAACATCTTTATTAGCGGGCCTCCCCGTTGCGGCAAATCCCGCTTCGCCTGGAGTCTACTGGGTCTACCCTATGTCAAAGGAGCAGGAAAATGGTTTGATGGATACTCTGGAGAGAAGACTGCGCTGTTCGACGAATGCCAAACTCTCGGTCGAATCACTGATCTCGTTCTTAAGATCACAGATCGGTATCCAGCCAGAGTAGAAGTTAAAGGCGGTTCAGTCTGGTTTAATGCTGTAGTTAATGTATTTACATCCAACTTGAGCTTTCGTGACGCATTATGTACTGATAAAGAATCCTTCGATGTTATTGGTGCGATTGAAGATCGCTTTGCTCTTATCTTGAATGTATCATGTGACCGACTGGGAAAACCAGTTGTGAAATTGCTTGACTATATAAAGAACCCAACTGCCCCCGCACTTATCATTTGGAAAGGTGCCTCCATAGCCATCGACGACGTTCACGCTTCTTCCAGATTCCCAGTAAGTGACCTGTTGCAATGTATGGTTACCGCAGGCGTGTTTACCGAAGAACTCGTGTCTTCCGCAGACCCACCTATCGGCGACCTATCCTTAGAACCCGATTCAAGAGAGTAACCCGCTTCCGTCGTCGTTATTAGGTATGCCCCAATGCAAATTTACTTCCCGCTTCCAACGTAGTTTTGATTTTGAAGTCGGAAATATACGTGGTGCATCCGCAACTGACTATCTCGATGTTAAAAATGCTGCCAATGTTCTTAACTTTGATGGCGATTTCTGGCAGCTGGTTGGATCTGGTAAACAGGATGGCCAGCAGCTTATGCGTATTGAACAGATGGCTACTAAGTATAATCTATTCAAGATTAGTGGTTACAAAGTAACCTGTTCTCTTAATAAGTATACCGGCCTTCGCGAAAGGAAACCCAGATATTCGTGGTTCCTATCCACCGGTTATGAGGAAGATCAAGCCATGTCAGGATCGTGGAATCCCGATGACCAAGCCAGACCTGTCGATTATATGCGCAATCATCGAAGAACCAAAATGCGCAATACATGGATGAAGAATTTGTATCTTAAAAACTTCCCATGGTGTGATGTCGAAGGGCAAGAATATATTTCGAAAGAATTTCAA
>NW_013546515.1:0-1703 GCF_000760515.2 Mitosporidium daphniae
GGTGAGCGGAGGCATATACTTTAGCGCTCCTTTTGGGTTAAAGGCTAATAAATGATTGGACATCCCCTTTTTATTGGCAACAATTTATCTTAAAGGTGTCTCTATTGGGAAAAGTTCGCAAAAAATCATTTGAAAGTACCGTTGCTGGGACATGAAAACATACTGATACTCATAAGATATTAAAGACTTACTCAAATTCCTCCTCCGCTTCTACATTTTCTATCCTTCTTTTTTCCCGGCAGGAATGATGAACACCAGCTCTCACATCATTGAAGATGGCGCCGACTTTTTCTACCAATAGCGAGTATTTTACATCTAAATCCTATGCTCGATTATCAAAATCTAGTACTGCGCTCGCATTTTTTGGCTGGAACGTGCTGGGCAATGACGAGCAGTCGCCACCGTTTCCCAGGGAGTACCTAAATATGGTTGAGGAGGGCATGCGATGCGTAGTAAAATGAAGCTTTAATTATTAATTTTTATAAAAGCGTGGTTGGGCTGGGGCGGCGATATCGGTGGAGATATCAATCTATTTTCCTGCGGCTGATAAGCATAATGCTGTGAATGGGGATTATAATTTTCCTGGCATTGGCAATTTTGGTGGTAATTATCGCAATAATGGCAATCGTCAAGCTGTTGGTCGCTCTGGGGATATTGGCGCAAATATGCGGCTTTACTGTTCGCATGGTTCGGATATCCAACCTCCGATGCTGTGCGATATGCTTTTTCAAAATAAATGGAAGGATCACACCACTTGTTGGCATCAAAATCTAATGCCTTGCCCTCCGTATAACGCAACTCTCTTTCCATATCAAATGGGGCGGGGTATGGTAGATTTTTGGAGTTGTTCATTGGGAGCGAGAAATCCATTGCATCGTATTTTTTCGGTCTTTTTCTGTCAACTGGGTTTATATTCCGGGCATCTATATCTCCCGTTTCATGGTGATATCTGAATTCTTGAACAAAAAATTCCGAATTTTTCAATAAATAGCTTTTGTACTCTTCAGGTGTGGTGTTGAGGTCATAGCAAGGTGAGTGGCTCTGGTAAAACTGCAATGTTGACAATGAAGACGGAGCTGATTCTTGAGAATTACTTTGCACTTGGTCTGCAAAGAAACTCAAGTAATTTGCCGAATCAGAATGACGTTTATGCCGATCGTGTTTGCCTTTTGCTCTTCTATTTTGAAACCAGACTTGGACAGATCTAGATGTCATTCCCAAATGAAGAGCCAATGCCGCGCGAATGCCTGTGGAGGGCATGGGGTCCGTTTCAAAGGTACTTTGAAGCACTTCTAGTTGATATGGCGACGTTTTTGTACGCTTCTTTTTTGCATCCGTATAACCCCGACTTCTACTTTTCTTTGGGGCAGTTTGATTTCCGATGTTTTCTAAATTGATTTCATTGGCTAGCGCGATTAGTTGATCGTTTTCCTTTTCCGCATGATTCGGTAAGTCCATGACAACTTTGATACCGGATTCTACCACAATTCAGGAGCAAAAAGTTAAGTTTAAATTTAAAGCTTAAATTTAAGGTGGTAAATAAATGAACACCAAACGGCGTTGATCATCCAAACGATTGCCAATCCAAATCGCTTTGCTAGCCCAACTAAATAGAAGTCTCAACACGCACACGCACACGCACACGCACACACACACACACACACACACACACACACACACACACACACACACACACACACACA
>NW_013546514.1:0-1675 GCF_000760515.2 Mitosporidium daphniae
TCTGTGAAGAAAAGTCCATGTGGCTGTACCCAATATTTCTTTGCCAGATCTTTTTGAAGAAGAGTGTACCTCTGTGTGATGCTCTTCACTATCTTCAAATTCAATCGGCTTCAGCTTGTCAAGTTCTCCGCTAAACCGGCATAAAGCCATTGAAATGCAGAAGATAAGGGGGAGGACCACTAACATGTAATTCATTATATCGAAAAATTAAATAAAAGATCGGCAAAAGGGATTGCTTTAAAAGCTATTTATCAATAGTAGTAATCACTGTCGAATAATCATGGAAACGATGGATATTCTTATTGGCGATAAATTGGTGAAATTGCAACCAATCCGGTTCCCAAAAAGGTGTCAATTTACAAATGAACTTAAATTTTATTAAGCCGTGCCAAGTCAGCCTTCTTCCCTGATATCGGTCAACAGTGTTTCCAGCTCTTCCAGCTCACTGTCAATATGAGAATGGCGTGCAGAATTTTGGCAACTTTCCATGAGGAAGTTTGAGTCGATGGCAGACGATGGCATTATTGATATTGAATTTAGGTCTGGATTTGACATCGGTTGGAATGAAAGTCCAATTCCATGGTTTAGCCCTTTCATTTCACACGGGATGCCTTTGGTAGAAAATGCTCTTGACCATCTACTGGCATGTTTAATTTGAGCGTACCTGGTATTTGGAAGAAATTCAAACTCAAATGACGAGTCAAGCATACCAATAAAAAAGCGAAAATCAATTGGTGTTTGTTTATTGCTATGTTTTTCCCAATTTAGATATGAGCCTACTCTAGGCACAGGTTTTAATTTGTAAATGCGGTTAGACGAATATTTTTAATGCAAGAAGCATGGCCACATCAATGGCCATTGATCTCACAAGAATTAGGCCGCAGGGTTAGGGTTTGATGGTGGGCTGAGTTGAGGCAATTTTTTGTTTTAAATTTTCAATGTTCAAGTTAAATTTGTCGTTTCCGTTTCGCTCATTTTCATCAAGCAGTAGGTTAGTCGACGTTGTTGTAATTGGTGGGGGCCATGCTGGAGTCGAGGCTGCAACCGCTTCTGCACGGACCGGTGCATCTACCGTGCTTCTCACGCAGCGAATCGATGCAGTTGGAGAACTAAGCTGTAACCCTTCATTTGGCGGCATTGGGAAAGGCATCCTGATGAGGGAAATCGACGCTTTAGACGGAGTATCGCCAAAAATTTGCGGTATTTCGTACCTTTTTATTTTAGACCGTTCTGGTATCCATTTTCGTGTATTGAATGCATCCAGAGGGCCTGCAGTCCAAGGACCTAGGGCCCAAATCGATAGGCTTTTATACAAAAAGTACATGATGGATCACCTATGTGGCTATCCAAACTTGAACATTATTGAGGGTGCAGCAAAGAATCTTTTTTTTAATGGAAATGCGATCGCTGGAGTATCCTACACTCATGCCAGCAATGAGACTCTAATCTCAGCCAAAAGCATCGTTATAGCAACCGGCACCTTTCTTTTCGGGGAAATTCACATTGGCGATAGGTCATACCCGGCCGGAAGAATGGGCGAATCTCCTTCCCATGGTCTTTCTGGTTCTCTTTTTTCTGCTGGGTTTAAGCTTGGAAGGATGAGGACAGGAACCCCGCCACGTCTTTTAAAATCATCAATTAATTTTTCTTCTCTTTTCCAGCAGGAAGGTGACAA
>NW_013546513.1:0-1671 GCF_000760515.2 Mitosporidium daphniae
TGCAACCACAACCAGATGATCATCATGCAGCTTTTGCATGCGTATGGCAATGAAGAAGTCCCCTCCGCTACGGTTGCGCAAGAAGCCGAAGATGGAGAGGCATTTGAAGAGTACAAAAACCTCCTTGAAATCAAATACCCACTGTGCAAGTTGTGTAGAGGTGTTGTGCGGCGAAAGCTAGATGCCCAGGCGGCCCTTGCACGGGCAAACTATCTTGCTGCGCAGGCTGTTCGTGGCAAAGTCTCCGTTTTGGCCTTTAATCGCCGGATCAGTGCAAGAAGGCGGCTGCTATTTTACTCGCTGCTTCTTGTTGTTTCTCTAGCGACGAAGGTTTATAATTATAACATCGTGTCCGCATTTGCCTGCTTTGTGTTTTTGTGCATTTATCCAGCGTCCTCGATTGCATACAAAACGATCTCGTTTTTGATTTTTGCTCTGCGCACTGTTCTGCTTTTCTTGATTGAGGATGTTGGGCATTCTTTTCACCAGGTCAAGTACTTTTCTTTGCCCTTCAACCCGATCATCGTTGATTGCGTGGTCCACATTTGCTTTATTAATCCAGACATGCTGGAAAAGCTTTTTACGGCGCTCAAGCCAATTTCGTGTCCCCGGCGCATCGATCGAAAGGAGAAAAAGCAGCTTCAATTGTATCATGACATCATCACCAAGGAAAGCACCGGCCACAATAAGGAAAACTTGGCGCAGAGATTTTCGCCAAGGCCTTCAATATTATCTATCCCCGGCACAGGGATCGAAGAATCGCTTGCACTTTGCTCTTTACAGGAAAATTCGGCCTCTTTAACAGCAAAAACAGGGATGCCCACACTTAACACGCTGTTTCCATTTTTGACGTTTGCGGTTTCTTTCTTATGTTACCTGTTGATATGCTGGAAACTTTTGCACGGAAATATTGAATTCCTGTGCTACCACGCTATTGGGCTCCTTATTTATGCGGAAACAGTGCAAGCCCTTTTTAGGCGCAATCTCTTTTTTTCCCTTAGACTTTTTGTCCTTGCATGCTTTTCCTTGATGATGTATCATATGCTTCTTGTTAATTGGCATTCAACAGAGAGAGTAGGTTCTGTCTTTTGCTCGTTCTACTCGATCACGTCGGTGTTTCTAATGATGTAGTGGTGGTGAAGCCCTGCTCCCCTCCCCCTGTAAACCAATAAAGAATACCTCCCCCCTTGTCCTGCATTAAATTTGTAAACACTAGTGTCGACACGTGTCCAACCGAGCTTAATTTGTACGTGAAAGATTTAAACTGGGCGGAAGGCCTTTATTTACAATCTTTCTGATCAAAATGCGTCATAAATTGGTCTTGAAAAATTATTTTCACAACTTGGCTGTTCGCAACATGGCTACATGTGGTGGTGGTTCCGGTCATTCTGGTACCCCGCCTTTGCTTATAAAAGTAGAAAAAAAAATCCACGTGCCCAATCCCGTGGTTGAGATGGACGGGGATGAGATGACGCGTATCATTTGGAAGGAAATCAAGGAAAAGGTACCGCTTTGGCGCTTAATGTACAGCTAATTTTCCCGTTTGTCGAGCTCAACATAAAATACTTTGACTTGGGGCTGCCAAATAGAGATGCCACTGACGATCGGGTGACCATTGATGCCGCAAAAGCCATTTTGGAATGCGGAGTCGGCATCAAGTGCGCAACGATC
>NW_013546512.1:0-44452 GCF_000760515.2 Mitosporidium daphniae
TACCAACTCTACCAACTCTACCAACTCTACCAACTCTACCAACTCTACCAACTCTACCAACTCTTATATTGACCTCGATGGCTGGAAATGATAACTCCACAACAAATGCCCGTTTTTGGATGGACATTTTTTCGAGAACGTTATCTTTTTTATAAAAAGCAGACAAGGTATTGTTAAGAGGATCGGTCAAATTCGTCGGAGAACAGCCAAAAGTTAGCATCCTACCGATGGCTGTCACATTGCCGCGATGCTTGTTCACAATAATCTCGATACGGCCAAAAAGCGGGCAAATTTTCATTGGCGATGCAGAGTTTATAGGCAAAGCTGACAATACTGGGGCTGGCCAATAGATGCCCATGCAAGTGGGTGTGGCGGTAAAAAGTTTCGGCACTTCAGGTGGGGTTCGGTCCCAGCGAAAAAACAGCAGCAGCTTACAATATAAAAAGAGTATCAGGGCACTCTCTTTTGCGATTGACGCCGAAATGTGCATGCTAGAAATTGGAAAGCAAATCCAATCAATCGACGACAGCGATGGCAGCAAAAACGGAATCCAAAACATCGGCTACATCAATGATTTACCAGCGGCGTGTGCATGCAACACGAACTCTAACAAGAAGGGATGTGCCTCCATGTCAGATGGTATCCCATTCTGCACGAGGGGCTTTTAACGCGATGCATATTGTATTTCTTTTTGGCTCCAAAAAATCGATCATCGAACAGACCGATGTACATGGCATCTACTTGGTAGCAATGTTCCGCTGAGCCTTACAGTGCAAATTGTGCATGCAGAACATCAAAATAACGAGTTAGGATTTTAATTTAACATCAAGGCGATCAATTAACAATTTGGTTCTTTGTACAATAACGGGCTCCTCGTTGCAGTCGGAAAAGGATATCTGGCATAAGTTTGGGGAGAATTCCTTTGGCCAAGGTATTCCCATCGAAATTTCATTTAAAATTATAAGCGGCGCCTCATCAGTAGATAACTAATGTTTAAGAGGCAAATCAATACCTCGGCGATAAAGGCAATCGGAGGCGACAAATGGCGCGTGATTACCCCGATTCGCATACGCAAATCGTTGTGCGAAATGGTAAAAGTAAAGCCCTGCGGGGATAAGACACCAAAAGCTATACCTCAATTGTGAACGAATCCGATTTCACCAACAAAGGCATCCTTGTCGATGCGGTAAGATTGGAATTTAGCGCTGGGGAGTGGGCGGATTTCCATTTTGGCAAAAGAAATTGCCGTGCAGATGGTGTAGTAGATGAAGATGGTGTCGTAGATGAAGATGGTGTTTCAGGCGAGGATGGTGTTGCGAGCGGTGATGACGATGAAGAAGCAATGGCCGCATTAATCGTTAATTGCCCAAATAAAAGATCAATTGAGGAGTCTACTTCAATCCAACTGGTATCTTTTTGAGATGCGGAGCAGCAAAGTAGAATGGTCGATTGGCCCTCGTGGCATTTCACGAATGAAACACCGCTGTCGTGGGCAGAGCGAAATGATTGAAGCGTCGATGAAAATTGACAGGCATTCGTGGCATGAGAGATCGAATACTTTTCGTTAATATTGCCGATGAACTCATTCAGTATGCAAGACACCCTTGCGTGGACAAGCTCATTGGCCCTTCCCAATTCATTGGCCCTTCCCAGCTCATTGCCAATTATGGGACAAAACCACAATTTTACAGCAGCTGGCATTTGTCGCTAGGTAAATTAAAATTTATTAAGCTTTAATGTCAAGGAACAATGGGCAAGATCATTCAACGATGACAACGCAGCCCATCGCCAATGCTTCTTCGGCGGGCACGGCGTCCATCACTTCTTCTCCAGGGGCTTTCCATTACAAAAGAACCCCGTCCAACTCGATCAACTATTCTGCCGCCGAATGGGTTTCAAAAATGGGCCAAATATCCATCCCGAAAGGGTTACACCATAGCATTCTTATTATGCCTAGTGATCTCAATGAGCTCATAATGAATTACCTGATAATTGAAGGATATTCAGACGCTGTAAGGATATTTTCGGAAGAGTCTAAACAGAAGATTGATGATCTGGTTTTGAAGGATGTCGAGTTCAGGGAAAAGCTGCGAAACCTCGTGTTGGATGGCAAGATCAAAGAAACAATTTCCTTGATCAACGACTCATATCCAATGGTAGTTTCTTTGTTAAGCTGACACACTTAGCTGCTTGAAGAGAACAACGTCCTACTTTTCGCGCTGAAAAAGCAGCACTTGATAGAGCTGATCAAGGAGAATAGATCCAAAGAGGCTGTGTATTTCGCGCAAAAAGATCTGGTCCCGCTCACGGACATGAAGGTAACCCCGAAAGCGCTACAAAGACTAGGATCACTTGATGTCGGAACTTGAGGATGCCATGGCTCTTCTTGCTTATACTGGAAATAAAAGAAAGTCAAAAAAGCAGGAGCCGACGATCCCGGCTGAGATTTCGCATTTGCTGGATCAAGAGCACAGAGAAAAACTCGTCAAATTGCTAAACTCAAAAATACTAGAGGCCGGTGGGCTGGTACAGCCCGAGCCCAAGGTCAATAATTTGATTAGATTGATGTTCTGGGCCCAGAGCCTTTTGGACGAATATGGGGCCACATATCCGCACATTGACCATCTTTTAGACGTCGGCACCAAAGAACAGTGAGGATCGGCTTTGAGCACCATTCTTCCGCCCTCGTTGCAGGCTTTACGCTGCAACGGCAACAGCTAATAAACAAACGTGCGTCAATAATTGGGGTAGGGTTTATAAATTTTACGGACATCGTGAGCGGCTTGGAAATTTGGAAACATACTCAGCTTGATGGGCCACGCTTTACTTTTGCGTATTCACTGCGAAACAGACGAAAGTGGAGAGTGAAAAAACAGCAATGCCCGGTACAGGGTAGAGGAGCGAGAAAGCTGCCCATCTGTCGAGAGCACGGCAAGCAAGTCTCGCATTGCTATCCGTCTTTCTGGCATGTACGCAGAGGATGACGAGGATGCGCCGTGTAGCGGTCTCGGGTTACTCGATGGAGTTTCTGCTGGATTTGATGATGATGATGATGATGATGATGCCGGTGTTCCCTGTGGGGAGTTAGCATTGACCATCCACTGCTTTAATGGGATGCCAAGCTGGCCCATCGCAGTGGCATTGATGATTTTGGCCCGGATGCTACTTGAGTCTTGGAGACCAAGTGCCGAAATTGCTTGGGGAGACGACACACTTTGTTCTGGATCTTCTCCGGTGGGCGGTTGGGCTGAGGTGGAGTTTGGAACCCTTCCTCTTCGCGAAGTAGGAAGGATGCCGCCGATTGAGGACAGCAATTGGTCAAATTCTGCCTTTTCGCGCCTGTGTTGTTCTGAGAGCGCCTTGTCGAGAACGTACAATTGACGACGAGGATCGTTATCAATCTTTGGTTATCCAAGAAACAAAAGTACCTTGGAGCGGATGGATGACTTGTGAGAGGAACTTGACTCGTATCGATGCCTGGATATCAAGACAAGCTCATCCATGATGATTGCCAGCTTTGCTTGGAGCACGTAAAGCAGCCCCTCCATGATTCCATTTTCGGTGGACTTGGGAATGGAAATCTTATTTTTCGAGCCTACAGCGAAAATATTTCCGAAACAAGCTACTTACCTATGGTGGAGAGCAAGAAGGCCAAGTTGTCGTGATTGAAAAGACTTGAAATTTTGGCCCGAGGGTCCTCAATGGAAGGCATCGATGATGCGGGGAAATACGAGGTAAAGGCCTCTTGCTCCCTTAATATGGCCTCTGCCTCCTCTTTGAGATTGACGCCAGAATTAGCAAGAATATCTTGAATGGAATCGGTATCCTCCCGAGTGGACGAGATTGTTGTTGCAGTTGAGGGTGTGAGCAGTTGAGAGGGTGTCATATTGATCATAGGCATTGGCGCAACAATTGAGCCGTATGAGGAGGCTGCTGTGGGCGAATTTGTGGCTTCCGATGTGGCAGCAGATGTGCTTGCCGTCAGCACATCGGCAAGCAAGTTGATGCCAGGTGCCATCATTTCCGTTGCCGACAATGTGTTTGGGGCCACGTGCATTCTGCTTGCTGCTATGTTTATCTTGTTGATTGAAGAGCTCTAAAATGAGGCAATTGGATTACAAGATTGGCATACAGCTTTGACCCCAGAATCAGCCGACATGAACAGAGAAACTCCTGTATTTGGATCTGCTGGCTTTTGAATTTGTGGATAATTTGTAAAAGTTCGAGCTTCTTAGAATAGGACAGTTGCGAGATGATGTCTAGGCGAAGAAAGCAGCTTGGAACGCCTACCTTGGTGCAACGACTGGGAGCCTGCAGAATTCATGGCTAAATTTTAAAAAGTAAAATCTATTTTGGAGACAAACCAATTTTACAAACCAAGTTTTTATTTGATGGGCAAAAGGACGCTTCTTTTGCTAGATCTGAATGGGGTGCTGTTTTACTGCCCAGCCTCGTCGATTGTCAGTGCTTCGATTTTGGAAAAAAATCCAGGATCGTGTTTTGTAAACACAGGGTTGATACTACGGCCCTGGATCTCTGAATTTCTTTCCTTCTGCTTCCAGCATTTTGAGGTGGGCATTTGGACCTCTTTGCAGGCCAAAAATGCATATCCAATCATTGGGAGGATACTTGGCTCTCACGTTGAGATTTCCCACTCGGGCCTGATATTAGATTGTGGGCTCGTTGATGGGGGCAAGATATTCCCGGAGATTTCCCAAATCAAGGAGCTTGACAAAATGAGCACGGAGGCATCCATGATCAAGGGGGAAGAGCCCCGAAGTTGCGCACGCATGCAGATTTCCATTCTTCGACACCGAATGATGTCGAAAAGCTCGGTAAAAGGACAGCTCTCTTTACTTTGGACCCAAACGAGATGTACCATCTCGCACGATGGCCGCGCTTTTAAGATGAAAAAAGACCGTCCATTTATGCTGAAGGATCTTTCTTCGCTTTGGAAAGAGGATGGTGAGTTGCACGCACTGCCGGTCCATCAGATAGTTGAGAAAATCGTTATTAACCATCAAGATGCATCATACGTGCTCTCCAGCAATCCGGTACGGAAATTCGACGATCTGAGCGTCTCTGTGCCATCGAGATTGGACATAGCGTCGCGTTGGAGCCCAAAGAACACCGTGCTAATTGATGATTCGGCATACAAATTTTCGCAAACACCGCTCAATGGCATTCCAGTTTCGTCGTTTGACGAGGATTCCACAAACGACAACGTCCTGCTGCACTTGATGCAGTATTTGGAGAAAGAGGTGATTGCCCTGTCCAGGGACAAGGATGACTTTGACATTCGAGAAATTTTAAAAGCAAGGCCGTTTTCTGCGTTTACGCCATTAAATTGTGTTTAAATTTTCACGTTCCAAGTGTAGCGAGTGATGCATACGTCTACAAATCCCGACGATTTCTTTGAAAGTGACTCCATTCGAGCTGCAAGGGAATATCAGCGCAGCCGGATCAGCTACGCAAAAGGATCGCCTTTTCGGCTTCCAGGGAAAATTCTTTCCATCGCTAATCACCTATCAAGCCACATTGGGGCTGGTTGCTCCAATGGGGTTGCATATATTTTCCAGATAAGCAAAAACAGGTTGCTTCTTCGCGTAACGTGCAAAGGACATTCGGGTCCCGTTTCTGCAATTCAGTTTTTCAACAAGCAACACCAATTGCTCGTAATCACGGGATCCTGGGACAGGTCTATAAAGATCTTCGATGCATGGAACGGGTCGCTCATCAAGACATTTGACCAAGTTTTGCCGGATCTGATACGGTCGATTGCTCTTTTTCCATCCGAGAATCTTGTGATTGTCTTTGGAGATGCTCGCGGGTCGCTTTGTATTCTGGACGTCTTGCAAAACAGGAAGGTTATCAGAAAAGCTTGCAATAGGTCCATCGAGGTGATAAAAGTAGAGGGGACCCAAATCTTCATTGCCAGCTCAGAGGGGGCAGTTTGCTCGTTTACAATCGATGCTGTTGACTACTCTTTCAGCAAAAACGAAGGGCTCTTTTCGAACACGGACGAGCAACATGCTACATCGATTTATTCCATGGACCTAGTTTCGCCAGATACGCTGTACACAGGCTCGGCTGATGGATGTATATTTGCATGGGATGTTCCAGTAGCTTTTAATATTTTGATCAACTAGAGCGGTCTACGAATATGGCGCTCAAACGATTTAAAGTCTTGGGTTCGCTCCCTTGTTCATCCGCAGAGAAGAAGGGATTTATTATTTGCAGGTCTTGCTGATGGCACGTTGCATCTGATCCATGACCAAGTAAGAAAGCAAGCGCAGGTTTTACCCCATACGTCTAGGAGATAAAATTTACCGTTTCCTCTGGCGGCCATTTTGATGCCATCACGGGGTCGATTTGTATTACAAGCGAAAATAATATTGATTATCTCATCACGGCCTCACTGGATGGCACAGTTAGGACTTGGATTGTGCCTTCAGAGGGCAAGCTAAGGCTGGAAGAGCTGCCCTCCGCTTCTTTCGACGATGATGAGGATTTAGATGCACTTTTGTGCGATGAAAAAGAGGACGATGGCAATGGCTAGTAAAAAGCTTAAATAAATAAATTGATCCGCAATTTGATCAACCCTTGTGATGGCAAAGCTTGAGTTCTACTTTGACTTGGCCTCTCCTTATAGCCGGATTGCATGTCACAGGTTAAAGGTGTGGCGAAAAGAGAACCATGCACAGCTGGAATGCATCCCAGTTTCACTAACCGCCATTCTGAAAGACTCTTCCGGAGAAACCGCATTGCAACACAAAAAACGAATGCATTCGCTAGTGGACTTGAAAAGAGCAGCCTGTTTATATGAAATCTCTGATTTCGACACCAGCAGCTCGAGAATACAAGCGAACTTGAAATCCAAAGAGATTCGCTTGAAAATGATCGAGCTGGCCAACAGAGGCATCACCTTTGACGATCTCGAGCTTCTGTATAAAAAATATTGGAGCTTTTCGTGCACAGAGCAGAAGGATCCCATCACTTGCAATCAAGATGCAACAAAAAAGCAAACCTTTAGCAGCGAAGGGCAAGTAAAGCTGCTAGAAAACACAAAAAAAGCCATCGAAATGGGTGCTTTCGGTCTTCCGTGGTTTAGGCTTTTCAGGAGCGGCAGAGATGCACAAGCATATTTCGGATCCGATCGATTGGAGCACATCAGCCTGGACGTTCAAGAGAACATTGCCAATAAAAGCAAATTATAAAATTAAATTTTACAGCCTTAAATTTTAAGAAATGGTAAGTCTTCCCCTTCCGACGGGTCCATCGATCGAGAAAATGCAATTCTTTTCATCAATCATCCCTTGTGTCATTTTTGTCATCATCGCTTGCTTGAATGTTTTCTAATTTTAAAGGTTAATATCCCAAAGGCCAGGAATACCTTTTGCAAGCGCTGTCGTATGCACAAGCCTCACAAAGTGTCCCAGTACAAAAAGGGAAAGGACTCTGTTCACGTGCAAGGTAAAAGACGTTACGACCGCAAACAAGCAGGTTTTGGTGGTCAAACAAAGCCCGTATTCCACAAGAAGGTACTGTTCGTTTCGGATTTCTCATTTTAGGCCAAAACCACCAAGAAAATCGTGCTTCGTTTGGAATGCACCGTCTGCAAGCATAAGAATCAGCTAGCTCTCAAGCGCTGCAAGCATTTTGAGCTGGGAGGAGATAAGAAGACTAAGGTTTGTGTTTGTAGTTT
The DNA here is from genome assembly GCF_000760515.2 of Mitosporidium daphniae. Lineage (NCBI taxonomy): Eukaryota > Fungi > Microsporidia > Mitosporidium > Mitosporidium daphniae. Next base: position 7,706 of record NW_013546512.1, read on the forward strand.
TGATTTTCCCCCTCATAGGGTGCTGCTCTCAGTTTCTAAGGTCTGTATTTATCCAATAAATGATCGCCGCTTGTTTACTTGGTTTAACGCATTAAAGGGAATACACTACGCCCTTCCGATCTTGTGGCCTTGCAATATAAGTTTCCTTTAATGGCATCACAAATTTGAATTTTAATTTCAGCTGATGGTGGGCTGTTGGCAAAATGCCCCCGCAGATATCTCCTGCTGGGCGACCAGCCCTCAGTCAGATAGTAACCCTTGGGATGTGGCCAATGCCAACGAGGTAGCTTGTACCTCTTTGGAGGGGTCTGCCCCAAGCTCCGAACTAAATTTGGAAAAGCTGCCGACCTCTAAATCCAATTGCCAAAGGCGAATAGCGTCTTCTCCCGGCCCCTCTCGTGCAAATAAGAACTGCATTTCATCTTTTTTGTCTCGTACTGCCAAGAGTGAGAGAAATGACGATACGGTTACCGAAATTTTACAAGAATCTCCAAACACAAAGTTGATGGTGAAAGACACCTTTGTCAACTATTCCGTTTTGGAGCGACCAACATGTGATGGGTTGCATTGGAATCATCACTCGAAAAGAGGATCTTTTATTACAAATTCCAGTGAACACACAGCAAGAGCAAACGCTCAGGGATATTTAGCGCACGAATATGGAGATCCTCGAATGCTTGATAATCGCTACTATGCAACGATCCAAAACGGAAGGGATTGTGATCAGATTATCCACAATAATAGGCCAAAAGCGGATATTTCTTTGAAAATAGCATCTGATCGCACAGAATCCCACTGTTTCTCATCAAGAGCACGGTCTTTTAAAGATCCCTCAACCTATCGAGGAGTTTCCAACCAAAGAGTTCCAGCGCTATACCATGGGAATTCTCCGGCACACGACGGCAATTTTGTCTGTTCGAGAAGTAAAAGCAGCACTCCTTGCAATGGGGAATTGAAGGCAATAACGGCCAATTCTACGGCAGATGTGGATGGCGGTGGGTTAGATTATGTTTCTGCCGCACATGATTTTGATTTATTTGCTCCCATACCGAGTTCTAGACACCTCAGCAATTCAAAGCCCGACAATTTTGAACCTTATACTCGCGTAAAGCCTGACCACGTCAGTTCTCGAAGAAATCGAGACAAGACAGGTCAACACCCAACAAGGACAGACTCTTTTCATACGCGTGAGCGCGCCATTATTCCGGATTCAGAAAAATTCATCGGTTCTTTTCGATCAGAAAATCGCTCTGAAAGCCCTCTATGTAGGATCAAGCCACACGATTCCGATCTTTCACGGGGCACCAAAAGAAAGAGAGAAGGCCCTTTTGATAACATTGAAAATACACGCTTCAATTGTGCAGAACCAAAAGATAATAGTTTATGGGGAATGCAGGAAATGAAGGATAAAAAGCCAGTTGATTTTTTTTCAACCGATTTCTCATCTTCGGTCAACCTGATGAAGACATCAAATCCAGTCGATGAATTTGTGCTTCTTGAAGGCAAAAAGTCTAAATCAAAATTTGGTTGGAATGTTCTTGACGGCAATAACAGCTCTGATTCGACAGATCTTCGCCAGGCTGATTGCCAAATGTCTCTTCCTCAACCATCTGGATCTAAAACATTTCTTTCTGACGATTGGGGCGCAGCCGATAGTCACTCCTCCTGGGGCGCAGCCGATAGCCATTCCTCCTGGGGCGCAGATCTTAAACAGACAAGTGGTCATTCGAGGAAATCCAAATTTCATTCCATTAAGGACGATAAGGAAAATTTAGCAAGAGATTTACCATCTTCCAAACGGGTGGATACTTTGAAGCAAAAGTCATCTTGGTCAAGTATTTCCGATCGTTCAAATATGACTGTATTGACGGGACTTTCCAATGAGAAAGAAAATGTGTCTAACATGGCTCCAGAATCTGAGCTCGCAAGCAAACTCGCCAAAAGCCACGATGCTTCTAAAAATGCTGTCTCGGGCTGGGGTGAGTCGGGTAATACTGTTTCCGGCTGGGGGAGCCTATAGACAACATACCCGGTTGGGGAGAGCCTATAGACAACATACCTGGCTGGGAAGAATTTAGAGAAACTTTGCAGAACACGCCAAAACCCTCGAAAAGCACATCCACGCCCACAAAAAGCATGCTATTACCTTCGCAGGCTGATTTTGGAGGCAAAGTTAATTGTTCTGAGCACATTTTTCCATCCTCCAAACCAATAGCTTCTTCGTCAGGATTATCCCCAAAGCGCCTATTAAAGTTAGAAAAGCTAACTTCTCAATTCTTGAAGCTGATATCAAAGGTGATGGAAACAGGATCCCGAGCATCGATAAAGGTAAGCCTCTTTTATTTGTAACCTGGTAAGGATTCTGCACTCTTTCTTTGCCAGGACTGTGGCGATCCTGTTCTTGAAGAATTGTTCTTTGAAGCGTCTTTAAAGGCAATCGAGACAAAAGGTCTTAACAAGCATCTTGTAGATCCTTTTTACGACAAGCTTCATCTTCTGTATCTCATTAACGAGATCTTTATCGCCCAATCTGAAGCGTTTGGCGGTGTTCTCGCGTTCAACTTGACAGCAAGATGTTCCTTCATCTCGGTTATAGCGAAAAGAATATTTCACATTGCCTTTGACGAAGCAGCCTCTAGTCGCGATGCAAAGCTGGTCCTTGTAAAGGTTGGCTTGATATTTTAACGGCATAGCTATTGATCTTGTGGAGGCAGCAACGGCATTTTGGCCCCTACTTTTTGGAATCCTTGTTCAGCTTGGATGAAGATCACATGCGAGAAAATCTGCTTCAGCAAGCGCAAGAAGAAACCTTTCTCCCCCAAAGGGACATACCTTTGCTTCAGGATGACCTTTTCGATTAATTGAACTTTCTATGTTTTAGCAATACCGAAATTCTCCTCCACACGCATCGACGCGCGTATCTAAGCATTTTTAATTTAACGTCAAGATTGATGTGGATATCCGTGAACGTGGTACTTTGGCAGGCCACGCCAGATGATTAAGCGAATCAAACGAAACGAAGGACTCAATTGTAACTGCAACAAATTAAATTACTAGCGTCCCATTGATGTTTACTTGGGATTTCTACACATTTGCCAGGGGTTTTTCCTTTGAAACGTTGGAGATCCGTCGATGCATTTTATTTTTCGCTCGCAAATAATTGGTTCCCCTTTGGGTTCTTTCTTTTCCATACGATAAGTAACTCTTCCAAACGTCTCGTGACACACAGCCACGTCGATCCGCGAATATTTACAACTAGCAGCCTAAAGGCCGTGGAGTACAAGGTTGCAGCAGAAAGCAATATCTATGTGGTGTGTAGCTTATACTAATGACAAGATTGAAGATAGCCGGGTTTGTATGTGAAACGAACTTTTTTCAAAGTGAAATTTTCTCGTAATCGATTCAGTGACTAAAATAGAAAAAATCGCGGCTCAAGTTGCGTCAAAAGACCAACGAATTAACTGCACAATAGACGTTGCAGCTGGAAACTGCATATATGATCTTTGATCATTGCTAGTATCTTTCATTTAAAATACTCTAAGGTTTGGCAGCAAGTAAAACAACTTCAAAAAGGCTGGCCATGCTATCTATCTGGCTAAATACTTGGACTAGCGGCTACAAAAGAAAAATAATCCCTCTTGTAAGACCATGAGCACAATCAATAGTAGGAAATAATCCAGCAGAGAACCATAGTCATCAAGTGCACTTGTCAACTGTTTCAAACACACATCTGGTGGCAATCTGAGCAACTTGAAGAAATAGATTTGACCGAAATTTTGAAGCCGGTTTGACGCTTGGTGCCTACAAACACGGCTAGAACTGCCAGCGCATCGAAACAAATAACCATTAAAACTAATGTGAATGCACGTGGACTATTCCAAGCATACTTGCATGCTATCATTTAATGATCATCGGTGTCGGCTTGACCCGATCCATGTGTCGCTAAAAGGGGCTCTTCAGTTTCGGCCGCTTTAGCACGGTAAATTCTAGCTTTTAGTCTTTTTGCTTTAACCTGGGCTTCTTTACAGGCAGCATGAGCTTCGTCAGCTTGATTTCTGAGCCAGAATATTTGACACTTCCGACCAACTTTCTCAAATTTGTGTCTTAATATAACGTCTTCACCTCTGAGCGCGATTAGTTTATCCTCAAACTTGAGCCGGGCTTCTTCGTATGCGTCATCATAACATTTGGTCCCGAGTTCTTTTTTTTTGAGATCGATTATTTTACGTGCAATCTTAGCAGCCTGCTCTACCGCCTCGGTTGATTCGACTCCAGAGGGCTTGACCAATTGAGCTACGAGCTTGTGGGGCTATCTTGACTTTAACCCAATCAGCTTTATCGCTGAGGCTCCTTGATGTCTCCGTGCACTTTCCTGCTTCTGGGTTAGACAGCTACCTCTTCAATATTATTCGTCAGTAAATCCGATCTATTTTCAGCAGCACGAAAAATGGTGACAAATAAAAAAGGCCGTAAAAGTTATGAGAAGTAAACTTTTTGATGGCCATTGAGGCAGGCTGTTTGTTAAAAGAACACTGTTCTGGCACGTTATAGGCCCTTTGCACCCGGAATTTTGCATCGAATCAAAATGCTTGAAAATAAGGAAATACACCAACTAGCCATAAAGGCACGATTTATTGCACATCCGACCAATTGGATCAGGGGCGGCTTGTGCATAGAAAATCCTGCAAGAAGCCAACGATCGAAGCCAACGATCGAAGCCAACGATCAAAGCCAACGATCAAAGCCAACCGCCCCATGCTGATCCCAGAATGCCCAGTGATATTTTCTGATAACTTTAGGGTTAGGGTCATTTAATAATTCAAGGAGCAGAAGACGTGTGTTTATTTGGGAAGCTGCTCAATTAGCGATGGATGCAAGATACGCTCGTAAACGGCAGCAAATTTTTGGCCATTGTTTCTTTCAACCTTGATGCCCTCCTCTGTTTTTGAAAGAATCACTCGAATCAATGGATCTTCAGTCTAATGGTAACAAACTGGATACGAATTACATTTGGCAGGGCCTTGAACAAAGAGTGTGAATTTAAATGCATCAACATCCAATCGAAAAGGTCGGGAACATCTGTTGCAATATAAAGTCGACCCCCTGGACGCAGATAGTATGCATATTCTGACAACAGGGAGTGGGTTATGATCCGGGCTTTGTGTTTTTTCTTTTTGAAATGGGGATCCGGGAACAAGAAGAACATTTTCTCCAACTGAGCCTTTTCAAAAAAATGGGGCATGCATTTCATTGCATTTGTTCTGATCACTGAAATGTTTTCAAAGCACGCCGGATTCGTTGCACGGAGTACAGCAATACGCTCCGAGACGTAATTTACAAGCTTCAAGCGAATTTCCATGCCCAAGGCCAGGGCATCTGGGAAAAGCGGAGCAAGCGCGACTATGATAAGCGATATGATTCCTCTGCTTTACATACCTAACAACCCGCCATATCCACAGCCCACATCCACAATAGTTACCTTGAAAAAGAGTGCGTTGAGAAACTTACTTTAGCTTCATCATGAGTGGCAGACGGAAAATATGGGCTCCAGTCCATTTCAGCAGGAGATACCGGGCTAAAAGGTTACAAAGACCATAAAAATACAAGTCAATGTTGTGGTCGGAAAATGGATTGCAATGGGCCCTCTGTCGATAGAACCGCTTTCGCGGCATGTGAGCAGGGGGGGAAATGCCAATCGCCTCGCATGATGTCTTATTAGCGCGAGGTTTTGTGGGCATTGTATCGATAGGGCCGGTTGTCTCTGCAGAGACGCCCAGAATATCGGCCATAAATAGGAAATTAATAAAAATTTAAAAAGGAAATTTTAATTAATGCTCGCCATTGAGCAAGAGTTGGCCACTCTTTTTGCGTCGAAATCTTATGTTGCTACGACGGAGCTAAAAAGTGAGGCTCCCAAGTCAAAAAATCAAATAAGGCGGGAAGCAAGATCCGCTCTTCGCAAGTCGTTGCGTAGCGCATATTGCGAAGCAAAACGTGAGAAACAGCGTCAAAAACGGGCAAAATCTGCTCGTCCACACACGATAGATACCCAAGATTCACCCTCGGAAATAGATAAGGGCGACACATGTGGCGCTGTTGTGCTATCGAATTGTGAAAGTCCGATGGAAATAAAGCCTGCAAGCTTCGCAACACAGCCTCCAAATTCATTGGAGACCTTGAACAGCGAGCAAACCAAGGAAAATGGCGGATGGGTTCTCTTTGACACAGCATTTGATGAACTTATGCTTCCAAAAGAGCGATCGTCATTGGCGGCACAGCTAGCCAGATGTCATGGCATGAACAAAAGATCCCCGAGTGGCTTCTGCAAGATGCTGATTGGACCGATTTCTCCGGATTTCTCCTTGCTTTTGGAAAAATATTGCGCCATCTTGTGGAAAAATGTGACTCTTTTTGCAGAACTTCCGAAAAAGTCAGCTTTGCCTTCGCTAAAGGGCGAGGACAGTTTATTTCACTCTGAAGAGCAGGCAGCGCCTGCACCAGGTAAGGGGGCGACAAATCTCAAGATTCTGTACCTGAGTGCGGATGCAGAACATGTGCTGACGGAGTCTGAAATGAACGACCCGGAACTTTGCATTGTAATTGGGGCGCTGGTAGATCGCAACAGACACAAAGGAGCAGGAATGCGGCGCGCCCAAGAGCTGGGAATCCCTGCTGCTAGGCTCCCGATTCAGGAGTCCGGGGTATCGCTGAACTCTTCCACCGTTTTAACAGTTAACCAAGGTTCGACGTTATGCATTTATCCTAGTTTTTGAAATTCTACTGGCATTTTGGGAAAACCGGCAATGGGGACATGCAATTAAAACGGCCATTCCCACAAGGAAGCTCAAATAAAAAATTAATTTATTAAGTGGCCCGCTCCTGGTCATCGCTCGACAAGCATTCTATTCAGGGCAGATGGTCCATAATGCGCAGCTATAGGCTCGGGACCGACTAGCCGCTCAAGCGCCAATGCATCCTCGGGCATGTTGACATACATGGACACGGTTGGCACTTGGCAATTTGTGCCGCCATTGTCAATCGGCATGCAGTAGTGAACCAGATGGTCATAAAGAGAAGGGTCAGTCGGGGGGCCAAAGAAGATCAACTGCTCGATTCCACGAAAAAGAAGTCGCTTGAAATACAGCAGCCTTTCGGAGAGCAGAAGAACACGCGTGTGACGATTGAAGAACGAAGATCTGGCGCCTATAATCTCGCCGTCTGACGAGTAATCCGAAACGGCCTTGAACGCAATATCACCTCTCTCCTGGAGCTTCGCTTTTATTTGTACATAGTCCAAATACGAGGGTACATAAATACAAATGCGCTGGGGATGGGGATTTCCCTTCATCTTGGCAATGGCAGATAGAACTTCGCTATCAAAATAAGATATCGTGTTGACGGAATCTTCCGAGCGTTTCAAAAAAAAGTTAATTGCCAGCTTGCAGCCAGCGGTCCATTTTGGCGGCATAGATGTGTTGATAGAGGGAGAGGCTGTGATTGTCGAGCCGATTTTTTCTTTTGGTAGGGCTCTCCAGAAGGAATTGATTTCCGGAGTCGCATATTTGGTGCTTATCAAAGTTTGCAGAGCCTCCTTTCCCTTTCCATCCAAAAGCAGTGGGTGGATGCGTGAAAAGTCGCACGCATAGCTCTTTGTCGGGATAAGATTGATATGTTCATGGACGTGCAGCAAATGGTCCCAATTTTGCATGTTGATGACATCTGCCTCCAAGATGATCAACAGACGAAGCGAGGAAAGAAAATCGTGATCATGCTTCATTGAGGTATCACCTTTTGAGCCGATAAGGATACGTAGGGAAAGAGGCGACGCAATAATTAAATCCGAGCCATAGAACTTTTCGTATAGAGAAATCGATCGAGACCCAATGCGGATGCCCAAACGAAAATGATCGTCAACATTTCCTTTGAAAGGTGATTCTGGAAGCTTCCTTTTGATGGGGGCCGTTGACTCGCTGATGAGGTCGCTGTCTGATTCGCTGACGGAGGCAGTCATATCGCTGTCAGAATGGACAGTCTCACCATCTGGGGGTTTTTTGTAAGAACCCAAAGAAGCACGTTTTTCGCAACTAGTGCTGTCGTCTTCTGTTAACAAGTCTTGTTCTTGTCTCTGCTCCTGCTCACCAGGACCAAATTCAGCTAGGAAACGTTTACGCGACTGGATAGTCTTAATAGATGAGGTCTCAATTAAAGAGTTGACCAGTTCAAAGGCCGAGTTTCGAAATGGAGCCAACACAAGAACAACTGGCCGCGTGAATCCTTGATCGCGAAACTCAACGTCGTCATCTTTATCGGAGGAACTCGACAAAATCTGGTTGTTTTTCTTGATGGTAGCTTTGTAGTTGCTAATGAAAGAGTAAATATATTTTGCAAGATTTTCTGTATCCCCCTGCTGTGGAAAATGATAAATTTGCTTTCCAGACTGGAGAGATTCCAAAAGCATTTAAAAAAAAATTAAAACCCCCGTTTTTAAGTGGCACGACACAGCACGGCAGGGCATCAATAAAGCCAGCCCATTTTACCATTGACAAGAAAAGCACAGTCTTTACGCCCACGCCAATTCATTCCAGCTGCTATGTCAGTGACGTAAGACAACTGTTGATGTTTTCTGCTCGTTCAAGATGTTACTGGGAGCTTGTCTTTAGCAACTTTACCATTGGTTCGTGACGAAACTACAGCGTAGCCGGTCTCCACTTCCGATCGCTTTGAGAATTATTTTTCGTTTCAATTGATCAAAGAAATAATTAGCTTGCAAGCTTTCAGGTTTGAACTGATCTTTTCGCTTCCTTTGAGCATCCCCGTGTATCCGCCGTCGATTCTCGATTTTCGGTTCAGTTGCAAAATGCCATGGAGTTCGTTTCTTTCTTGCTACAAATATCAATACAACCGTGTGCGACTTTTCTGGGGAATATTTGAGCAAAATTAAGGCTTTATTGAACGAGACAGATCGAGCCAACGACCTTGGGAAAATACCATCCAGGATGCAAGGGCTTGCCATCATTATCGGGGAGCAGAAATTAGCAGTAGTTTAAAGGCTTATATGCCATATACAATATACTCTGCTCGTAACTCGCGCGTTCCAACAACGAAACTGTGGCAAAAGGGTTAGGGTTAGGGTTAGGGTTGCACATCAGTATAGCCCCCCTCCCGCAATCAATATCTTGAATATTTAATTTGCGGTTGACTTGGGAGCACACGGAGACAGACCCAAGGTATTTGGGGAAGTTGAACATCAATAAAGTCAGTAGGCCAGGGACAGCAAAAACCAGCATGTTATACGTACCCCAGTCCTAGTACATCTTTTTTTAATTTAATTTAACTTTTAGGTGTTCTATGCTAAAACTCAATTGAATCAAATATACAAGCAATTCTTGGGCATATGAATCGATCTGTTTCCCGTTTGATAAGTAAAGGCAAGCCTTTATACTCTTTTCAGATGTTTTGAATTAAAACAGTGAGAAGATATTAAAAAGAATGAATCCATCGGCCAAAAAGTGCCGCATATTATCACTTTTAATGGAAGGGTTTGCCTAAAAGAGCTTTGTGAAAGGCATTATTGGATGATTGAAGGCCTCTTTTGCGTACGTATAGTCATCTTTAATGGTCATACCTGAACTTTCTGCATTTATGGCCTTTTTTTTGTTCATTGGAGTCTGGCACAACTTTGCAACTTTGAAGCTAATGTCTCTTCCAATTTTGCTTTATCAGATACGCAATCTTTATGCTCAGAATCCATGTTTTTTACGGAAGGAGCTAGTAGAAAAAATTTGAAAAATATCGCATGGAAGGTATTCAAGCGCTTAACTGTATTAATTTTGTTGTAACCTTTCTATTTTTGCTTGGAATTGAAATTGAAATCGCACATGGATAAAATGTCCAAACAACTGCACCCGATAAGCGGTAATGGTACCAGCAGCCATTAGCATGCAAAGCAAATCACAAAATAATCCTTTGCAAGCGGAATCTATACGAAGAATTACTTCAAATTTGTTATGCACGACGAAATGAAATCGCACATTGAGGTGTGCCCTCCTTGCTTTGAGACATGCGTGTCATATGCTTTTTGACTGATACATTTGCTTCAAACCCTAACCCTAAATCCAATGGTATGAATTCATCAAAAAAGCCATGTGAACCAATCAGATTTGAATGCGATTTGTGTTCATTAAAACGGGTCGCTTGCACCAACCAGACCCGAATTTTATTCCAGTTGATTAAACGAAATTCGGTCGATGATGCAAACATCTTCTTCACTCGTCAAATACGGATGTATGGCGGTGTTATCCGTTTGTATTGCGGCTATGATTGTTTATTTTGGCATGTTAAGAGGCACATCCGTGTCGACGGCGCCAGCAATCCGCAAAGACACATCTCTAGAGCCGTCGTTGGTATCTTCACAGCCCCGTTTTGAAACTTTAAATTCCTCTTTCATAGCCTTAAACTCCTCTTTCATAGCCTTAAACTCCTCTTTCATAGCCTTAAACTCCTCTTTCATAGCCTTAAATTCTTCGACAGCTTTAAACTCCTATTTGGCACCTTTCAATTCGTCTTTGGAAGATTCACAAGCCGATTTGATATCTTCACAAACCCCATTTCCATATGTAGAATCCCTTTTTGTACCTTCAAATTCCTCTTTTAAATCTCCAGATAGTGCGCCTGCACGCTCTTACAATACGTCCATGGCCAGTATTTCCACACATTGGAAAGTAATCGACTTTCTGGGCGTCAATCGCAAGATATGCCTGAATAAAATTATGATAGCTTGCGCCTCTTCTGGAACCAGTGTTCTACTGGTTATCAGTTACCAAATGTTCCAAAAATGGCTCCACGAGCCTCGTCCAAAAAAACACAAACCTCCCCCAATTGAGTATGAAAGAGGTTTGATTCTATTTACAATTTCGTTCTTTTATTCGTATTTTGAGCTTCTTATGAAGAAGCCCTCTGAGCTGAAACACTTTAATAACATTTTTCAAGAATCTTTTTCTACTGTCTTGCTTCGGTCTTTGTTTAACTTAATGTTATTCGCTGCCCTCTACAGCATTCTCCATAATTTAGCATCGACTTTTTATATATAACTTGAGCACACTTAAAAGCGCACGGAATCGCTTATTGATCGATTCAAGCGCTATAAAAGCAATAAAATGCCTTCAATCTTTTTGGTAAGCAGTCCGTTTTTTAATTGCCAAAAGACACGGTTGTACATCATGATGTACGGTTTATGAATTGGCGATAATTTACAAACTCTCTTGACCAATGGATGGCTTCATTGGTCGTTGTTGAGATTGACGTGCATGTTGCAACCCCAATCTCTAAAATCGTTTAGATCGAAATTGGAGGCCGAAGTTGCGTCAGAGTCTGCCGAGCTCTGTGCGAATCAATATTTCTCGGCGGCCGATATACGTCGGTATGCCGCTGAGCGGCATTTATTGTGTCGATTTAATAAAAAAGCTGCAAGGGCCCATTTTAATGTTTAAAATTGCATACGGCTCTAGCCTGGTACACGATGGAGAACTACTGATGTTCAAAGACGACCTAAACTATATGCTTTCAGATATCGAATCCCTGCCCGAAAGCTATGCTAAGGCTCTAGGGTAACTCTTGGTGCAGTAACCGATAGCGTGCTCGAACTGTGTATCAAGCTGAAAACGCCAAAATTCTTCATGCTCTTCAAATCGCTGGATTACCAGGACGTTTTTTTATCCAAGATCTTGGGCGACGGTCTGCAAGAAGAAAATAAAGGCTCTTCCGCAAAGTTGGATTTTATGGCAGCAATTTTGCTGTTCAGCTTGATGTACAGTGAAGTGCACTACAGACGCTTTTATTTCCAAAGCGAGCGGATGCCATCATGCAGCATCATCTTTATGCCGTCCTCAAATTATGCGCTCAGCAAGTTTATCCTTCGAAATCTGTCAAGGTCGGACGTTTCCATTGTAGGGTTGGATTTTTTATCCCGCTGCTTTGAAAATGAACGCATCCCACCGGCAAAGGCCGATGCCATGAAGTCGAGATTTGTGCAATTAATGTCAGATGTGGATGTTTGTGCCAAAGTGTCCACATTGGGGTATCTTTGCTTCGTCTATTTGCATTTGTTTTCCGTGCAACTGGGCAAACTTGCCAATGTTGACCAGCACGTTGAGCTATTTAAAAACGCGGATCTTTTCAGCCTGGTGTGTGATGCCCGCGAGTTTCCGTTGCCATACAAGCTGGACATCATTGATGCCTTTTGGCCGCTGCTGCCACACTGCGAAGGCAAGCTATTGCCGTATTTATACGGGCGTTCCAGAGCAGAAAATGTTTCCTGCTCCAAACTATTCAAGTCCCTGATGAATATGATTCCCAACAAGGCAACCCTTCTATTGGCGCTATCGCTGGATGGCTTTAATGAATGGATTTGCGGCCTGTTAGTTGATGTCCCCGATTTGAGGGACACACATGCGGCAACGAGCGATGCCGAAAGCAACGAGTACATTGTGTTCTACATCGGCTTTCTTAGCAACTTTTTTGAAAAGGCCAACATGCTCATTATTGGCGAAGAGCAATGTACACGGCTGACAGCGATCGTTCCGGCCACCGCAGGCCAGCAAATATTGGCGTGGTTTTCGAAAATCACAGCCATGATGCGAAGGGGGTCGACCCTTGATGCAACGTTTGCAGAGGCTCTGATGTTCCCCTTTTTAACCAGCCTTTGCGGACACGTAGCTCTTCACTTGAAACTGTGTAACTTATACGACTCCATGTGTGTTGCTGACTTGAAAACGTCGGTGTTATCTGCGCTACAGGCCATCATCAACGCACAAGCAACGGACGCCTGTGATACGACGGCGCGCAGCGGAGAGCCCAATTTTCTTGAAAAAGAATGCAAAGCTCTTTTCAACCTGCTCTCATTGCATCTAAATTAGACTTAAATTGATTAAATTTTGATCTGCTTGGCAAACACCGATGTTTACGTGCACGACGGCCAATGATTATTTTGCCACCTCCATCAACACTTCTCGATGCGTCGACCATTGACCAGATATATTGCAGCGTTTCTGCTTGTCTACACTTTGGTTGGGGCTTTGTATCTTTTTGGCCTGTTCGATTTGAATGTATCCGGACCCTCGGCAGGTGAAAATGGAAATTCGCCTTCCCATCCCATCGGCATCAAGATGAAAAAAGCCACGGCAGATTCATACTCCAACAATGGACATGACGACATGGACGATCAATTGATGGTCGAATATGAATTGGAGGACGAGCCCTCGACCCTGGCTTCCACGCACAACTTGGCCCTTGGGGCATCGCTGAAATGGAAGAAGACCCTTTTGGAGTGTTCCAGAGCCAAAAAAGACCTTCGAACCGCAAAATCCCAGCTTCTCTCTCAGGATAAAGGTATATCGTTGGCGTTCATCTCCCCTTCCCAATAGAGTCGGACCGCTTGAGATATTTGCTGAACCTGGCCACACTTAATCCAAGATGCTCTAGCGCAGACATACCGCCGATGGAGGAAGATGCTGCACAAAATGCAGCTCCAAAATTTTTGGCCGAAGAATACACAGAAAGGCTGGATCCCTCGTCCATCTACTGCCTTGGGACGGATCGAGATTCACGGACTTGCCGAGTTAAAAACTTGTACTACAATGTGAAGGAGAAAAGGTTTTTTCTCATCAAAGGGGCGCTTTCCGAATCAGTTGGACTCCCCAGTGCTACGCAATTGGAGTCTGATGGCGGCATTCTGGTCGACTTGACCTCGCTCCAGAACCACGCCATTTTTTCTTGGAGTCCAGAGCTGGTCGAGGATGGCTTTCTAGATAAACCCCAGACAATTCATCGCATATATGACAAGTCTGTGCTTTTCAGCAGATTTGTGCCGGGAAACACGATGCACTCCATCCATGATGATCTTATCGGCTATTATTATCTTCTTCGCCGTTGGCTGCCTTCCTTTAAAGACGATTTGGAGGATCCTTTTGACAGAAGCCATCATTTGGTCTTTTTAGATGATCACGGTGAAGGCCCCTATTCCCATCTATTCAATCACCTGACCGATTGGCCCATACGCTATAAAGTGAAGGATCTGGACAATGCTACTCCCGAACACTCGTTAATCGTCTTTAAGGATGCCATTGTTGGCAACAGCAAGGAGGCTAATTGGTACCAATATGGGTTTTCAGAGCCCCAGGGCCCTATTCCAGGGAAGAAAGTTTCTGGAGACAAGGTGAGGGTCGTTGCTGCATACTTGCTACGAAAGCTGGGAATTCCACCGTGGAATCTCACGGTCGTTCGGGAATCCATTTCAGAAGCAACTAGACGGACGCTGTTGGATCAATTCCAAGACATCATTTCGGAACATGCCAAGGAGTATCACGACTCGGAGGGCCCACCGCCCACAACACCGGCATTGCAGGAAGTCGCACCTCCCAGCGACGACAAGCTAGATTCGCCTTGCATAGCAATCTTTTCTCGACGAGGGGACCGTCTAATGGTAAATGAGGGGCGATTGGCTCTGGCCCTAGATCGGGCGTTTGGGCTGCCAATCTATTTTATACGCAACGAAGATCTTTCGTTTGAAAAGCAAGTTTCCATCTTGAGAAGGTCGATCATTGCAATTGGGATGCATGGATCGCTTCTCATCTTGAGTATGTTTCTTCCCCCGAGAGCTCTGCTTATTGAGCTCTATCCCCTGTGGGTCCCCGGAAATAATTATACCCCCTATAAGACGCTTGCTGCACTGCCAGGTATCGATTTGTGGTATGGCGCGTGGATGAATAAGCATCCAAAGCTGAACATCCCACATCCAGAGTATCCCGCCTCTCATGGCGGGCTGCAGGATTTCAGCGAAGAACTACGAAACAGGGTTTTGTCAACAGAGGGCGTGCCCACTCATCTTTGTTGTACAGACCCTTTTTGGCTCTTTCGCATTTACCAGGATACATATGCACACATTCCAGAGATTCTGGGTGACTTCATTGCGCCTGGACTGGCTGCCACAAATCGGGATCTTCAGCAAGACGCACATAATCTGTTTAAACGCCGCTCAAATAGCTTGAACATCCCACCGGCTCAAATCAACAGCGACATGGTTTCATACCATTGGAGCTTTGAACCGTTTTCTTTGCATTTGAAATGGGCAAAGCCGTGGAATGTCAATGAGGTCAAAAGATATGGCGTTTGGATTCATCAGATTTACTATGAATACGACACGAACCAGGCGATGGTGGACATTGTTGACCTTGATCCTGCGGTGTGTAATAAGGGTGAGGTGCATTTGTGGATCCGATCATACTATGATTCTGGTGAAGCCGCCGATGCCCACACCCCATGGAGTAAGAAGGTCGTTTGTTTGTGTCCAAAAACGCCGTAAAGCCACATCCTATTCTTTGTAATTAATCAAATAAATTGCCGTAACTATTGTCACTTCTTGCATGTCACACTGATGCTTATAGGATGGCATCGGTCACTGGATTTGGGTGAAAAATGAAACTTTATAAAATGACAAAATTACGAGGTGATAAAATGGCGTTCAAGTCTACGCATTTGCACGGCTACTCGCCACGGCAGCCATGGTCTGGATGGACCTATCAAAGCCAAGCTCATATCTAAATGGCAAATGGTGCGCAATCGAATTCGAGGTGACGAGCATATGGCAATGGTGCTGTCCCTGGCTTCTCTGCAGAAGCGTGTACTTGAACGCCTTATCTGGGCATATGCTGGACGCTAGGTGGGTATATTCTTCTCCCGCTGCGGGAGATGAAAACTCTAGCGTTGAGGGGAGCTCATCTACTTTGTATATTTGGTAATATATCCCAGGGGAAAGCAACTTGATATTATTACAGGCATCTGGGAGCAGTTGATTTGAAGATGATGGCGATCGTGATCGTGATCGTGACAAACTATTTCCTCTTAATAATTTGTCGGTGCTTTGGATATCATTCATTGCCTCCTCAAAGACGGGAGAATCTTCGTTGAGATAATAGAAAAACGAGCGGCTAACATATTTTGATGCGACCATGATGAGCGTGCAAAAGTCTCGGATCGATCCAAATGAAAGATGCGAAACCAAGTCGTTGCCATAGTTGAAGGTAAAGATGTTCCCATGGCACTGCGAGCGCTCGACAAGATGCTCCGAAATAACTGCCGGCGTGCCATAACAATAAAAAGACAAGTCATCTGGGTGCCATTGCGTGGATTTTGAAGACTCCCAGAGATCATTGAGCAGAAGGCCGAGGATGGCACACACACCGGCCCCCATGGAATGGCCACAGACAACCACTTTTTTGGTGTTGTACACGCCCATGTATTTTGGGATGGTGTCCGAAAAGACATTTTCAACCATCCATTGCGCGCATGTGAAAAACCCGCCATGGAGAAGCCCCTCTTTCCACGATATGTAGTCACAGTTGAAGTCTGTCACGGCGTCAAATAGAGACTAAAAATAGGCAAAACCCCCCTACCATTGAGCCGCGAATGGAGATGATGATCGAGTTTGTCTCTTTGTCGTAAAAAAGCAAATAGGCCGGCTGATACACCGACATCTGCTCCAGCTCGTTGACAAGCAAGTGAGCAGGGTCGATTTGCAGATACTGCACGATCGCCACCTTGTTGGAGATAAGCACATCTACATTCTGAATTGGCGATGCTTACCCTTGATGGCTGCGTTTGAGGACTTTTTGATATTTGAATAGGCGATGCCAACGCGTCCCTACATCCGTTAATTGGGCAATAAAATTACATAGGCAGCACAGGCGTATTTCAAAATCGCCCTTGCAGTTGAGTATACCTTGGGATTTGTCTCTATAACACCACTTGGGATGCTAGCAGGGTGAGATTAAACTACAAGCCAACTACCTTGAATTTCGGGCATAATATTTTGACAGAAGAATGATGGAAAAGGTCACCAAGGCATGTGAAAGCTCCAGCCCACGTAGAGCTCCCTCTAAATGGTTCTGGATGTCCAAAATTGCCTTGAACGCCTGCTTGTCAAGAAAAGGCGCACAACAACCTAAACAAGGATTTGGTTTCATGTATCTTGAGCGCAGATATATCGATTTGGCCTCTAAAAGATACGACAATAAATGCGGCATACCTTCGGCAGTAAGAGGCTTGTTGGAAAAAGACTGCGTTTTGAACATATCTTGCCTTACAGCCGAAATGGGATACGTAGTTGTATCGTAACTGATTTTGCAGCTGTCCCTTAAGCCATTTGCGTTCAAAAACTGCGAAATCCCATGCGACACAAACTCGACCGAAATGCCAACCAGACCCTAGAATATAAAGATGCCTTTACCCGTGTCGATGAGCTGTCTAGTGGCTCTTGACTCGGCATAAAGTATAAAGACTCGGTGTGCCTGGCGCCCAACAGCTCCAAATACATGGTAAAATTATCTCCGTGGCTGTGAAACCTGGATATCTTAATTGCAGCCTTTCCAATTAACTTGCTTCCAAACGGGAACGGACATCCTCTCTTTGCAAACAAATCGATCTAAAGCTTAAACTGATCTTGATCGTACATGCACATAATCAAACAGCTCGGCATGCAACGAAACCCAAAAGATAAACTTTTGACAGAGTTCAATATTGGCGTTCGACTGTACCGGCTTTTCGCGGGATCCAACAGAAACCAGCACCATATCACCATTTCTAGATATGGGCGAGGAGATCAAAGAAGACGAAATAACGGTGTTTTGTGGATACCATTTCGGCTTTTTATTTACACCAAGCTGAAACGGTTCACCTTTATAGTAATGCGACCCCACTTTAAGCATGAGGTAAAAGTCATTCAAAAGATGCTCGGCCGATATAACTTGAAGGACTGTGATGATAAGTGCATGTTTTTCTCCCCTCAAAAGCGGATTTTTCTCTTCAACGTAATAAGGAAACGATGTCGAAAAAATCGATTGCGATTGGTCTGGAGTTATCAATGAACCGGTTTGCGCCTCGATATCGATTATTTTAGAAGAAAAGCGCTCTTTCATCGGCTGGAAATGGCTCGGTGTAATTATTTCTATCATCCAAGAATAGCAGGAAGGTTGATTCGATATCAAGAAATCCAATCATTTCTTGCCCGGCTGTCATTTTACAAATGACTTGCGGTGCAAATTTTACTGTGTCAATTTATTAGGGTTAGGGTTAGGATTGGCTGAGAAAGATGGCTACAAAACTGCTACTTGATGACGGGTCAATGGGTGGTCGGTGGGTTAGATAGACCAAACAACACTGCTTGCATTTGAACGGAATTTGATGTCAATTTTCGCATGATAATGCAGCATCTTCTTTAGCCATTTTGTACGGGGATTTTCTGCGTGGCGAAAGGAAATGGGAATCCCATTGCGCCTTGTACTTTCGATAAATCAACATCGCTGCGCGGGCATCCTCGACCGAATTATGTGTTGACGTTTGGATTTCAACATTCAACAGGGCAAGGGTCAGTTTTTTTAAGCTTGGCGTTGCGTGACAGTTTATAAGCTTTCTTAGCGGCTTCCAAGTGGATGTGTCTCTGATCCTCTTTCTGGATATACTGATCATTAGAACCTAGTCGAAGTTAGGCCTACATAGCCTCTCTTACTTTAAAGTCGTTTGAAAGCCCATGCCCAACGACAATCCGGTTCTCTAGTATCGAATTTACTTGATTGATGACGTTGGTGAGCGTTTCGCCCTTCGTCAGATGCCAGGGTTTGATCCCGGTGATTTTTTCGCGGTAATCTGTGACGCGTTCCAGCGGCTTCACATAGGCATCCAAAAGCACATGACCATGATAATTGACAATGGAAACTCGTGCAAGTATCGACCGAATGCCATGTGGTCCGACACCCACCATTTCGCAATCGATAGCAACATACTTGCCAGGATCCCTAGTTGTAAATACAATGTGCACGCGAAACTTTGAATCCGAGCCATAGTGTGGGAAAAGTTGCAAGAGCGACTCTGAGGACGGTTGGTCAATGGCTTTCTGCGAAAGCCCAGTGGACGAATATCCAGCTGCAGACTCCGCAGGTACCAATGCAGGGGTATGCAGATGCTCACTGGAGGTGGGTTTTTCGGCCCCTCGGGGCTTGGTTGAAACCCTCTTCATTGAGCGACGTAACGCTTTCCAATTAGCATCTGGCATAAATTTTAAAAAATTTCGCTAATGTTTTATTAATTAATGACCGGATTGGGATCAATGAATCAACGGGCTTGGACCTAATGGGGTCAGTATAGTTTACATGGTTACAATATCGTCGATCTTCATTATCATGGCAATGGTTTCACTAGCAAGCTCAATTGCAGACGTAGTCACCAACAGCGGCTGAACGACATGTTCGGCAAGCATGTCGGAAATGCACCCCTAAAGTTTAGAAATACAACGTGCAACCACCTTTCGAATGTTAATTCCACAGTTGGACTCGCCCTGGGCATGTCTACTACGAAGCTCGGTGACCATGGTCAATGGATCAAGACCGGCGTTTTCGGAAAGAGTTATGGGAACCACATCAAGGGCCCGAGCATAAGCGTCCACACATATTGAGGCTTTTCCGGAAAGCGAATGGGAGGCCCATTGGCCCAGAAAAGAGGAGAGGTAGGATTCCGGGAAACCGCCACCTGCAATGAGCTGCTTTTTTCTGACAAGACAACGAAGGACACACAAAGCATCGTGAAGAGATCTTTCAGCCTCGTCAAGGACAACTTGGGAAGCACCGCGTACCAAAACGGAGGCAGTCTTGCCGCCGTTTTTGATTCCGCTGACACGGACATATTTGGAGCAAGCGCCCTCCATTGAGATTTCCTCGACCAAATCTGCAGATCCCAGCTTGTCTTCGGAAAACGAAGAGATATCTGCAATTGGCTTGCACCCGAGCGTCTTTGCAATAAAATCGATCTCATCCCTTTCGATGTCCGAAATTACCATGACCTTCAACTTGGAAAGAAAATTCAGGGCCATCTCTGAAAGAGCGTCTCGAAGAATGGATTTCTGTACCAGTAAGACGTTGCAGTTGGCTTTTTTGATCTTTTTGCAAATGTTCAGCAAGTATTCGCGCTCTTCTTTCAGGATTTTGTCAATTTGGCGATAATCGGTGACGACAACTTGACTTTCCATGTCCGTTTTTGGAGGGGACAGTTGGAATTGAATGAGGCCAATTTTGGCCTTCTCCATCTTCAAAGGGCCGCTGGCAGATGAAACTGCAGGCTGCCTCAAAAGAAGGCCACCTGCGTCCATCAGCTCGAGATCTTCCAGGGTGCATCCAAGCTTTTGGATGACCCGAATATCGTTCAAGTCTACCGAGCACTCGGAAAGGTCTGCAACGCGCAAGATCGAATCCACCGCAACTGCGGACATCATCGGGGCCAGTTGCGAGACGATTTTTGAATTCAAAGAGGTGGAGGCGCTCCAAATCAAAGAGGCACGGTCAGAAAGATCGACCGTGATGGAAACGGACTCCAAAGCCTCAACGGCCTTGCGGGAGGCAAGTAGAAACGACTCTGCAATGACCGTTGGATGGATTCCCTTTTCAAGCAGGCCCTCTGCGGCATTAAGCAAAGCTCCAGCAATCACAACCACGGAGGTTGTCCCGTCGCCGGTCTCTGCATCCTGAGCCTCTGAAAGCTCAACAAGCATTTTAGCGCAAGGGTGCAAAACGGACATGTTTTTTAAAATGGTGGCGCCATCATTTGAAACCAGAACTGACGTTGGACTTGTGACAATCTACAAGGTTAGCCATATGCGATCCAACCATCTTATCCATGCCCTTTGGCCCGAGAGACGATCGGATTGCATCGGCAACCGCTATGCGTAAGCGGAATTGCAAGGATACCTTTGGCTGCCGTGATGTTACTGAGACGAACCTCATAAGGCTTGTCCTTGTCCTTAAATGCCATCGTTTTTGGACCGCCCGATGCACCAGCACCAGCACCAACAGCAATTGTTGCCATACTGGAAAATATAAAATCCGTACAATTTAATTAATTTGTAAGTTGTGATCCCAACCCTAGGGGTGGGCAAATCTCGAATCGATCAATACATCCAATCCGAAAATGTAATAAATTGCATCAAATGTCATTTTTCCACTTTGATGTCTGCCGAGACGCAAGCATTTTCTTCCCACGACCTTCAAGGCTCTTCGCCGTCGCCATCAAACCTGGCTCCACATTTCATTAACGGGTTTTCTGACAAAACAGGAGCCTCTCAAACAGGCCCCACCACCATTATGAATGGAATTAACCAATTGAAGAAGCAAGGCGAGAAAATGCTCGCCGACCACGTGCCCACAACAGAGGCTCTGGGAAAATATATCAAGTCCATCCACGATTCCATCAACACACCCTTGGTTCCGTCCACGAACTACTGGCTCATAGGCTACAAGGCCCTTGAGAAGCTTGGGTCGCCCCTATTTGCTGCTTGGGGGAATTGCACCACACCTACGGCAAAGGTGCTTATGCTCCTCCTTGTTGGCATGATGTTTTGGATGCCCCTTCTTTTGTTCTTTTGGTTGGTTCTTCTTCCAAGCGTTTCGTTCCTAACGCTTGCGTATATCCTTCTTTTTGGAAAGCGAAACCTTCAATTGCATTTAGAAGAAACATTTACCTATGCCACCGGTCTGACCGTCAAGGTGCTTTTTACTTGCATTTACCATTTTAGGAGGGCATCACTGTGGTTGAGGATGCCACCCGGGCCACCCTTGTATTGATGTCCCATGTCGTGGACCAGGTAGCCGTTTTCGTGCTCTGATCAAATAGATGCCATTTATTAAACCAGATGCAATTAAAGCACAGCTTTACGATCTCTCCGTCGCTACCATTGCGGTGCTGTTATCTGCCTTGGGCTCCTTGGAAAAGGTGCCGTTTGGGCGTTTTTACTTGTGTAGTTTCTTCATTATTTAGATGCCGGCCTACACACCAACTGCAAGCCCAAAGGTTGCAAAAAAGCAAAATAGATTCCATTACAATACAATACGATGAATACATTATTTTAATGCACTACTTTTCGCGTTTGGTTTATTTGACAAGTTTGGATATCATTCTCCTCTAGTGGACCAAATCCCAAATCGGGCCTTTAGTAGCTGCGTTGCAGCGTCGCCGGTGTCGGCAAGCTCGTTTTTGGAGATGAAAATCCTTGAGCCCTCGTTAATGTTAAGCTATCCATATAATTTCACCCCGCATACCTTGGAGTAGATCAGGCCGCCGAGCCACGGGAGCAATTCTTGCCGGCCCCGAAAGTCTGGAAAGTAATCGGGAATCTTTGCAAGGCAAAACGTGGTCATCTGAGTGGCGCTTTGATATTCAGAGCCGTTCTCCAGATGGCGCACACTGCCCATGATTGCATTCTGAAACGAAAATGGCTGGCCTTTTGGCTGCATCGAAGGTCCTCCCACAATGACAACCGACTCGGCCACAATGGGGCGGCGTAAGGGATCCACGTATCGCAGCACAAATGAAATCCCATATTCAACGACCGCAGAAAGGTCGCTAGCCAACGCATTATGTAAAAGCGAAACAAGCTTATTGGAAAACACCGCCTTGTGTCCGTCCAGAACAAAGGAGAGGGACCCACATAGGAACCTTCGAATCGCTTCTTCAAGTTCGCTCGCCGCGACACAGCTAAAGGAATGAGCAGCATCGCTCTTGTCCTCACATGAGGCGTCCAAAATTTCAGCCACATTTTCAGAAACAATTTGCAAAAGTTTGCATATCGAATGGCTGGTCCCTTTCGGGTGGCAGTAGCTCGCATAAGGAATTACAATCCCATCGATCAAGGGAACAAAATCTATGCTCAGCAAACGAACATACCAATTGACGAGGCCTCAAAATCCACCACAATGCCAGACATGTTCCCAACCCCACAGATCGTGGCAATCGGAATCGGAGCCGCATGAACAACATTAAAGAGCTGGAGAACAACATTCGTGATCAAAGAAAGCCTTTCAAGCGACGAAAATATGAAATAAGGCAAAAGCACAATTGCGGCCGTTTCGCAAAATGGCCTGCATGAGGAAAGCTCCTGCTCTGCGCCTTTGAGATACTTCAGCCTAATGGTTCTCATAAAAAATCAATGCAAATACCATGTCTGTTTAATGGTTTCATTGTCTTCGTCGTGGAATGCAAACAAGCCCTCCTCGACGAAAATGTGATGATTCGGGGTACAATATGGCGTATCAGATGCAATAAAATCAAAAACAAGCAAGTGTTCATGGCAAACAAGCAACATGTTGAACGCGCTCGAAGTGGACGACGAAAGAGAAGACTAGGTAAAGCTCTCATTAACTTACCAATGATTGCTCCATAGCTCCAATTGTGCCGAAATACTTTTATGTAGTTTTGAATTTCATATAACTTTTTGCAATTTAAGCACATATCTTCCTTAGTATAGTGGTTAGTATATCCGCCTGTCACGCGGGTGACCGGGGTTCGATTCCCCGAGGGAGAGTTTTTATTCCATAAACATTCATTTTAATATCTGTAGCTCTCCGTTTTAAAGGGGCCACAGCTGTCGACATCAATGTATTTCGCCTGCTTTTCAGTCAATTTTGTAAGCTTAGCACCAAGCCTGGACAAATGGGCACATGCAACCTGTTCATCGAGCTTTCTAGGCAGCATGTGTACTCCAATCGGGAATTTATCTTTGTCGGCCGTCCACAATGCAATTTGGGCCATCACCTGATTGGTAAAGGACAGGCTCATCACAAAAGACGGATGCCCAGCTGCACATCCCAAATTTACCAAGCGACCAGAAGCCAGCAAAATCACATGTCGATCATTTGAAAGCAAAAGGCGCTCAACATGAGGCTTGACTTCAGTGGTGGAGACCGCATTTTCTCTGAGCCAAGCAACATCAATTTCATTGTCAAAGTGGCCAATGTTGCAAATGATGGCGTCATCCTGCATCTTTAAAATGACTTCTGCAGTGATGATGTCGCAGCATCCGGTGGCTGTAATGAAAATGTGGGCCTTTTCGGCAACTTCCTCAATGGGACGCACCTCAAATCCCTCCATGGAAGCCTGTAGAGCCGTGATGGGGTCAATTTCGCTAATGATGACCCTCGCACCAAGACTGGATAAGGCGGCAGCACAGCCTTTGCCGACATCCCCGTATCCGGCCAAGGACACTGTCTTTCCAGCGATCATCGACCCTGTTGCGCGTTTGATTCCGTCGACAAGAGATTCTCTGCACCCGTAAAGATTATCAAATTTAGATTTTGTGACCGAATCGTTGACACTGATAGCGGGAATGCCAAGCGATCCTTCATTAAAAAGACGGAAAAGCATTTTGACGCCTGTCGTTGTCTCCTCCGAGACGCCCTTAATTTGAGGCAGAAGATGTGGATGTTTGGTGTGAACGATTTTGGTCAGATCGCCCCCATCGTCAAGCAGAAGATTTGGGCTTTGTTGATTTGGGATTTCTGAAAAGGCATACAGCGATTTCTCAATGCACCACAAATACTCTTCCTCTGTTTCGCCCTTCCAAGCGAATATGGGGATTCCGATGGACGCAACGGCAGCGGCAGCATGGTCTTGAGTGGAAAATATGTTGCAAGAGGACCAAGTCACTTGGGCACCAAGCTCCAACAACGTCTCTATTAGCACTGCTGTCTGAATGGTCATATGCAAGCACCCAGTGATCCGAGCGCCATTTAACGGCTTCTTTGGCCCATAAAGCTGGCGTAGCTCCATCAAGCCGGGCATTTCAATTCTGGCCATTTCGATTTCCTTTTTGCCCAACTCAGCTAAGCCTATGTCCGCTACGAGTAAAGATGGCTAAAAGATGCAAGTACCGATTCGATAGTTCGTTCCTACTGATGCCATTTGTGAAAGGCTCGACAAGAAGCACCATTTTTAATCAATTTGAAAAGGCTTTGGTTGTGCCGTTTGATTTACGCGGTGAAACAAACCTAACTCAATTCTCCGAATTGCAAATACCAATGGCAGTGCAGGAAACATTCTGCACAGCTGCAGCACAACACGCCCCCCCCCATTAGCATTTAAAAGTAAGCTAGTTTTTAATGCCAAAATATGGTTCCTGGCAGATTGCACATGATGGGCTGGTTTACCGGTGGGATAGCATTTTTTGGGCAGATGACGAAGTATCGGCTCTGGTGATTTCTCGTAAAGCCATGGTAGCGTAACACGAAGAGGGTAAGGAAAATTCAAGCTTCAGCCCGAGGAACGAGCATTTCTGCTTTTTGTTCAATTGATGGTCTTTTTCCTGTTCTCCCTCGGGTGCGTCTCCCGCCTGTGGCTCCTCAATGACGTTTAGCTTATTTTCCAACATTGGCGCAATTACGGTCTCCTCTGAGCTTGAATACTCGACAAAATTGTAGCTCAAATCGACAGGCTTTGATACAAGCTTCCGATATGCGCCCGCCAATCTGCCCATTTTACAATTCTCGCCAAAATTTGAAATGTTCGTGCTGTTATTAAACAGCGTAGCGATGAACAGTTCCAGTTTGCCCATCAAACCAGAAATGCTGGGGTATTTTATGCTATTTCCAGGAAGGGGGAGGACCACATGCTCCAGACCATACTTGGACAATTGCTCCTCGCTCTCAAGCATTAGAACAGATGAATTGTGATCCATGACAAGATCTCCAACCATCAAACCTCTGCCCAACAATATCCTCTCGGTCGCCATAAAGTTCCATATGAGACTCTGCACAGCATGCACGTACATCATTTTCATTTCATGTGGGATCTAGAACATAAAAGCCTCCGCATACACTATGGATGGCTCCCAAACAGTCGCTGACACTCGATTGCTTCGAAAAGAAACTCATCAGACATTTTTCTGGAAGCATGGAATGGGGAAGACTGGCAATCACCATAGAAGCCGTCTCTACAGTGGGGCTTTGGGCCCACAGTTTTCTCGCATTTTCAATTTCCTCCTTTTCTAAACTAAAAGCTAAAAGCTATACCTTGGCCAGGGGGCCTCGGGGCCATGATCAGTCGGATCACCTCTGGCCAGTTTTCCTTGAGAATCTCGATTCCCACCAAATGGGTCATAAAATCGCCTACAGTTCCAAACCTCTGGGCTCCATAATAGTTGATAAATCCGGCATTTTTCAACGCCAAAATATTGCCCTCAATCTCCTCACCACTACTGATGCTCAAGTCGCGAAGAAAAATCGAAAATCGGTTGCCCCAAAGGTCGGTCCCTAGAAGAAGCTGGTCCGCAGCAGGCTTGACATCGCTAACCCACATCCCAAAAGACCTCAATATTTTATTCAGAGAAAGGAGCCTTTGCAAGGAAATTCTATTGGCCCCTTGGTTGTTGATGACAACTCGTTGGATTGTCACGGCACGCTTGTCTTTTGTGCCGGCAAAAGAAAAGTGTTTTGCGGGCTTCCTGATCCATTAAAACCTAAAGTGCTACCTCAAAAAATACGCCATTTTGCCAATCGTTTCCATGGTACTTCTATTTTGCTTGTACAAATAAAACTGAACAAATTTTGGACGCTCAAAACAAGCATCAGAGCTTTGGGATGCGGCGTGCGTTTTCTCGCGCGTCAACCTTCGTCGAGTAACGGTGATAACATTTGTTTCTGGAATGGTCGAGGAATACAAAACGAAGCCAGATTTTGAGATTGACTCGTGCTTCAGATACTGATGGATAAGTGTCCTTTTTTCCTTGTTGGCAATGGGGTAGCTTTCAATTACCTTCGATTCGCTCGAGGAAAGCAACGAATGAACGGAGACGACAAATTCGTTCAATTTTTCAATGCTTTCTGGATCGGCAAGAAATAATGACACCCACGGCTCCTTCGATTTCCAATCATCGTCAGATGTCGGTTCATCGGCGACTGGGGAGGAAATGGAACATTTTGGGGCGACTTCATTTGGAGGCAAAGCCTCTACTTGATCGTCTTCAACGATGTTTTCTGCAAGAGGAGCCGTAGAACTCTCAATGCTGGTCAGGGCTGGGTCTTCGCTGTCATCAGACATGGGCACGGCATCACTTGGCAAAGGAGATACAATCTTAGCGATCGTCCCATCAGGAAGAATCTCTGTCACATGGAAATCAGAATATCTTGCCTTAAGGATGCATGGAAATGACTTTAAATTTGGAGTAAGAAATTCGGAAATGTAGACCGAATTTTCCATTGTGGCAAAAGCAATAAATTTGGCGTTTAATTTTTATTTTTGTCATGAAAAAACCCCCCAAATCCATTAAGCCAGAATCGCTCAGTGATGAACAATGGTTAGATCAGCTAATGAAGTCGAGAAAGCCTAAAACCCCGCCAACAGTAAAAGAACCCGCACAGAAGGAACACAAACGCTCCAAAGTAAAAAGCCAGGCATCAGAGTCCTGGCTGGATATCAGCACAAATCCAGAATCGTCTTCAAAAGAAAGAAGACTTACCGAGGATGGATATCCGATTTATCAACTTTCAGAATTAATTTCGACAGCCGGTGGAGGTATATTTGACGTTTAAGCGTTCATGTGTGTAGATACTGCGGATTGTCCATTCAATTGTAGCTGCTGTTTTTAGGGTGGCAGGGGATGATGAACTGCTCCTTCCCTTCAGGAGTATGCCTCCTTATCGCTGCCACAGGTTCTGCTTCGCTTTGCAACCAATAAAGCTATTTGATACCTGAAGCCAAGGATCTGTGCAATGGGCTTCAAAATCCCTGTCGGCATAGATCGATGCAAGAAAATACAGCACATCTGAAGATGAAAGGCAACAGCTTGGGTTTAGTCTCTTGCGCATCCCGTGCAGAAAACAACGGCATCGACAGGGATCGCTCGTTAATTGTCCATCGTGGGTTGCTCAACATTAGCGTGCCCTTGCACGCCGTTGAAGCGGCCATATGATGCATTCAATGCATGCAGACAAATCATGTAATTGCTAGCAAGGGAATGTTAGCCAAAAATATCGGTTCTATCAAAAGACACCTTGAACAATGGTCGATGATCATTTCAAGTTATGAGGATTTATTTAATCAAATTAATGGAGCATACGACGAGACTCGATAATGACATTAGAAAGCTCCTCGACCTTTTTCTTTCCACGGATATAAGTTCCCAAACGGGCTTTTGCGAGCTTCCGTGCACGCTTGTCTTTGTTGTTTTTTAGCAACTCCATAATACGCTTCTCATATGGAGCAAATCCGACGACCTCCCTGATAAGAGAGCGGACAAACTTTACGCGAGTTCCAAGGTGCTAAAAAAATAAGATACATAAACCAAATATGCGAAAACAGAAATAAACAACAAATTGGCCATATTAATGATGGATGAAATTATGGAAATTCCAAAAACATTAAAAGAGCATGAAACATAAAAAAGCTCCGAAATGGAGCACACGCACAGAAAAAGGCGAGTGAAAAGAGCATTAACTTACTCCTTTGCGGTTGGATGGTTTTGGAGGAAGGGCCTTTCGAGCTGTGACATGTCCCTTGTTGAGTCCAACAACGATCCCAGAACGAGAAGGAAGTGAGGAAGGCGAAGAGGTCATTTCTAAAATAATTAAAATTTAATTTTTAAATTTAAAATGATGGTCACTTCCAAACCACCATCTCATGTCTCCCACACACATCTTTCTACGCTGTTTAAAGAGCGTGCTAATATGCTTAATAAAATAGAAGATAGAATTGTTCTTTTATTTTCTTCTGGCGCCACTTTACCTTCCGAAAGATCCGATGCTGTTAAGGAATGTTTATTGGAGATTTCCTCTATTCTGAAGGAAAATTATGTCAATGTGGTCAGTGTGCTTAAAAGTCTGGACAAGGAATATATTTCTTCTTCCTCCTCCTCTTCTTCGGCTCCGTTTTCGTTAAATTACTATTTACAGGATTCATATCCAAAAGTATGTCTTGGATTTGAAAATCCTCTGCTTGAAAAACCAGAATCCATTGACAATCAGCATATTTTGATGAGATTGGTGATCATCCATTTCTATCGCTCTGGTCTTTTTGATGTAGCCGAAACTTTAGAAAAGGTATTTTATTTTCGACCGATTTTAGGAATCAAATGTTTTGATTGATTCGATAGCGAAGGATCAATTTAAGGCGCTCTTTTTGATTTGCTCTGCATTGGAAAATACAGAGGGGCCCAACATTGAGCCATTGGTTGAATGGGCAAATTCTGTCGTTGCTACTGGCGCTAAAGAAAATCACCCTACACCATCATTCAAAGAGGATATTCATGAGCTTCTATTCCAGGCCTGCAGCCTGAGATTTGTCTTTTTGATTTCAAAAAACGAGCTTGATTGTGCACTTGAATATTCAAAATCAGAGCTGTCCTTTTTTTCGCAAGACAAGTATTTACAAAGTACGTTCGATTGTACCGTTGTTTTTAGGGATCAAGAAACTAATGTCTTTCTTGCTGTTCCCAGCACACCGTGTGGATGTTTTGCCGCATATTCGGAGTCTTAAAAGAAAACTGGTGACCTTGTATTGTGTTTGGATGAACCTTTCCCCCTTTTGTCCATTAGAGGAGTGGTATTGCTTTTCTCCTTAATGGCCATAGTATGTCGCTAGGGCTGGCATCTTTACCTGTCATTTTGAAGGCAACGGAAAAACTTGCAGAGTCCAACAACCCGATAGCGGGAGATGGCGAATTCACAGATCTCACTAGCCAGGGATCCTTACTTGAACCTGGAATAATAAACAAATGGCGGCGGTTGGAGGAATTGCCTGTGGAGGTTTCGATTGCCTCGCATTTCCGCTCGCATTCGATTTTTACTTGTCCCGTCAGCAAGCAAACCTCAAGCAGCGAAAATCCACCGCTGCGGATTTCTTGTGGCCACGTGTTGTCCAAAGAGGCCGTCAGCAAGCTGTCTCGTGGATTTGCCTTGAAATTCAAGTGTCCATATTGCCCCGTTGAATGCGAACCCAGTCAATCGCTCCAGCTGTATTTTTAGCAGCCCCAGTTTGCAAGTGTATCTTTATTTTGTACAGTACAATAAATGTGTAAGCGACCACGATATCCCCTTCACCTTTACATCCTGAAGATTCCGAAATTCGTCTTTGGGTATTTCTCATCGTGCACAACGGATAGCGACAGGGCAAGGATGTGCCTCGTGTCTTGCGGCAAAATGATTCCATCATCCCATAGCCTGAATGTTATTATGCAACTCACCGGTACCTTGCTGACGAGTAGTAGGGATGCGCCTCGCGCTCAAATTGCTCCAATAGCGACGATTTTAGGGACGCATCGGTAGGCTGTTTCGAGGATTGCTGCTTTATGTGGAGAAGAACATTTGCCGCCTGTTCGCCGCCCATCACAGAAATGCGCGCATTGGGCCACATGTACAAAAAGCGAGGGCTAAATGGTGAAACGATCAATGGTCAGCTCGAACCTGTATGAGCGCCCACACATGCCATAATTCCCGGCGCCATAACTGCCACCAATGATGAGCGTAATTTTGGGGACATTGGCACATGCAACGGCATTCACCAATTTGGCACCGTTTTTTGCGATTCCCTCGGACTCGGCCTTTGAGCCAACCATGAAGCCTAAACAGGATCTCAAAACGCTGCCAAAAATACCGGTGATGTTTTGTAAAAAGAGAATAGGAATGCCTCTCTGGCAGCAGAGCTCAATAAAATGGGCGCCTTTTAGCGCGGATTCGGAAAACAAAATCCCATTGTTCGCAAGGACCCCAACAAGGATGCCATTAATACGCGCAAGCCCTAAAAATGACATCCTCACTGCTGGCGAGTACCTGTAACCAGCGACTTTGCGTATTCGGCCTTGAATTCATGGAATTTGCTGCCGTCAACAAGCCGAGCAATGACCTTTTTAACATCAAAAGGACGCTTCAAATTTGTCCCGATGATTCCGTCGATTTCGCTGATGTCAAAAAGAGGGGGTTCTGCATCGGCAAACGACATTTTCTTGTTTGCCGGCAGCGAAGAGATCACATTTCTTGCAATTTCTACAGCATGCAAGTCATTTTCGGCCATATGGTCGGTAAAACCAGATGTTTTGCAATGAATGCTGGCGCCGCCAAGCTCTTCAGCGGTGATGATTTCGCCCGTAGCCGCTTTAACCTGAAGTCGGTAAACATGCAAACAATTACAAGGGGAGGCCCGCCAAGAAAAATGGTGCCTTGGTTGCGGACGATAATAGACTCGTCTGACATTGCCGGCACATATGCACCGCCAGCAGTGCACGATCCCATCACAACGGACACCTAAACGAACAGCAGAATGTGGGGCTACTTGCGGGATCCCGCTGGCCGAAATCCTTGCCTGGTTGTAGAAAATGCGTCCAAAATGGTCTTTGTCGGGAAAAACATTCGATTGCCGCGGTAAATTTGCACCGCCAGAATCGACTGGTTAAACTGTGTTAAAAGAAACGGCGGCTACCTAAATACACACAAGGAAGTCTGTTTTCCTGGGCGATTTCCTGCGCTCTCAAGTGTTTTTTTACGGTAATCGGATAATAGGACCCGCCCTTGACGGTCGCATCATTGGCAACGATCATACAACGTGTGCTACGATAACCCAAAAAGGCATACCCTCTAACAGACCCGATTCCAGATATCAATCCGCCGGCCGGGACGTCTTCTGGGTTTCCAAAGTCATCCAAATAAAGCTTGTGGCCGGCAAGTGGAGATAATTCCAGAAATGACGAACAAAAGGTAAAGGCGGATGGAACTTACTTTGCATCCAACAGGGCAGCAATTCTATCTCTGGGAAGCATTTTACCGCGGGACAAATGCTTTGCTTTTGCAGCTGCGCCTCCGCCTTCATAAATTTTACCCAATGTGCTATCAAGATCTTGCTTGGCTTGTAACATAGCAGCCGAATTTTGCTAACGTGGTAGAGGCCTCAAACGTGTACCTTGGAAAAGTCGAGTAAATAAGTACCTTAAATTGATCTTCTGTGGCATCTACATAGCCGTCCATAACTGGGAAGTGGTCAGTCCGTGTACAAATCAGCCCGGTAAAGTAGCGACGACATTGCAAGGCCCTCCGAAGAAAGTTACCAAGTTGCATTAAATTGCAACCCTCATTTGGGGCTAAATAGGGAGCATCAAGGCCGCAAAGGCAGATACTTTATTGGCTACATGCATCATAATGTTCGTGGAAATCAAGGCGCTGTGAAACCGCCAAATATGCGTTTGCCTTTTTGTGCCAGCTCGGCGGCACTCTTTACAAGCATATTTGATTTTGGCTGTGCCATGCACAGCATATGCCTTTTTCATTATCTACCTTGACGCTCAACGTGACCAGCAGATCGCTTGAAATTCTACAGAGACTATTCCGAACAAGGGCGTCCGGGTAAACTTGCCCTTAGCTTGCCACTATCCAAGATGTCTGTTTTTTCTGATAGCCGTTCGAGGAGCGTTCTAATGGCTGTGAAAATCGAGCGATCGGCCCTCCCAGCCCCCTCGGCCCTATATGGCTGGTGTAGATAAATGCATGATGAAAGTTGGTCGTTGAAGGCCTTTCAAGGAACGTATGGGCCCAAAGTGAGGCAACTTGAAATGTAAATTTGAAAAGTCTCGCCGCCAATGGAACAGTATTCGGAAAAGTAACCAACATTTTAATTTTAAAATTACAATTTGCTAATCGCTAATTTTCAGTTTGTTACCCCGTCATGCCAGCTCAGCCAATGATAGTAATAAACCAGAGCTCCCAAAAGGATTCCACCAGCTACAAGGCCCAATCTTCAAACATCTTGGCTGCAAAGGTATCCATACTTTGAGGTAGCTTTCCATTTAGACGGTTGCCGACGTTATCCGCACGTGTCTCGGCCCATCCTCTATGCTCAAGATGCTCATGGATCCGATGGGCGGCATTGTTCTCACAAACGACGGAAATGCAATTCTCAGGGAGATCGAGGTAGCACATCCAGCAGCCAAGAGCATGATCGAACTTGCTCGTGCCCAGGACGAGGAAGTGGGCGATGGCACTACCTCGGTCATCATTCTCTCCGGAGAGCTCCTCTCATTGTGCGGATCTTTATTGGAGGAGCGAAGCATCCACCCAATCATGATCATCAATGGCCTTCGAAGGGCTCTTTTTGATACGCAAAAGTTTCTCACTTCGATTGCAAAACCCATCGATGCCTCTGATGACCAGCAGGTGCTTTCCGTTATTTCCTCTTCGCTGTCGACAAAATTTGGTGGCCGCTGGGGCGATCTTCTCTGCAAGCTTGCTTTGAAAGCTGTGCGAATCGTGGCCACCGATCCGGATTCCATCGACATCAAGCGTTACGTGCGCATAGAAAAAATCCCCGGAGAAGAGATCGAGACAAGCCATGTTGTGGATGGGATTGTGTTAAACAAAGACATCACACATCCAGGCATGCGCCGTTGGATTGAGAACCCGCGGATAATGTTGCTCGACTGCCCACTGGAATACAAAAAGGGAGAGTCACAAACCAATTTGGAGCTGATGAAGGAGGGAGATTGGCAGCGCGTGTTGGAAATCGAGGAGGAGCAAATACGCGCCCTGTGCGAAAGCATCATTGCCATGAAGCCTGATATCGTTTTCACCGAAAAAGGCGTGTCCGGTTGGTGCCTTTGTTTAATTTTAGATTTGGCACAGCACTATTTTGTCAATGCAAACATCACCGCCATTAGGCGGGTGCGAAAAACAGACAATCTGCGCATTGCACGCGCCGTGGGAGCAACGATTGTCAATCGGCCTGAAGACTTGAAGGAGTCTGACATTGGGGTTGGGTGCGGGCTTTTCCATGTCGAGAAAATCGCCGACGAATACTTTATCTTCCTGGAGGTTGCATTTGCAAATAATTTTGTAGAAATGTAAGGAGCCGCGTGCGTGCTCCGTTCTGCTTCGCGGGGCATCAAAGGATGTTTTGAATGAAATCGAACGAGACTTGCACGATGCACTTGCCGTCACCAAAAATGTGATCACAAACCCCATGCTTGTTCCCGGAGGCGGTGCAACCGAGATGGCACTTTCCGTGCATCTTTCTCAAGAGAGCAGAAAGTTGGCTGCCGTTTCAACCAGCCCTTCTGGCTCGTCTTCGACGTCCCCCAGCTCGCCTTCGATGTCGCCCAGCGCATCGGCCTCGCAGGATTACATTTCATCTCTAATTATGGCACCGTATTGTGTGGCTGGAGAGGCTGTCGAAGTGATCCCACGTACTTTGATTTCAAACTGCGGCGGAGACGTGATAAGGACAATGACCTCGCTTAGAGCCAAACACGCCGAGGGCCGCCATTCTTGGGGCATCAATGGCGTCACTGGAAAATTGATGGACATGAGCGAGCAAGACGGTTCCTCTGGCATTTGGGAGCCGCTTTCTGTCAAGCTGCAAACCCTAAAGACTGCAATCGAGGTTTGATTTGTGCATTGTTAATGGGAACATAGTCCGCATGCATGCTTTTGCGTGTAGATGGTATTCTTTCGGCCTCGTCCAAAAAGCAGGACAAATCTTCTGGTGATTCCGGCGCTGCTGCCTTTGCAGATGAAGTATCACATGCCCTTGTTAACTTTAGGAATAACTTTATAACTGTCAATAAATTTACCGGGTAATTTATTGCAAATGTGGTGTTATAGGCATTGCGCCCAAGCAGGCCTCATAGATGATGATGATGATGATGATGCATAGCGCATCACAGATTTAATACATCCATCGGGTAACATCCGGTGATCATGTGGAGCTTGGAATGCTACATTTTAGTTTTGCAAAGATGGCAAGAATGGCGATTGGGATCGGCGAAAGAGCACCTCCATTCCGGTAGCAGGTTTTTGTCTAGGATCGTTGGCTTCTAGGCTCACCCGAGTGTAGGATCGTTGTGGGCGCTGTTTTGTTGCGCTTTTGGCAGCAAGATCAGCGTGGTGGCGACAGGTGCCAAGAAAGGTTTTCAATTATGCCAGCATTTCGCAGCATGGCAAAACTTGTCAATCCAAACACGGATGGTATCCATCATACCCTAGCCATTTCGGTGGCCTTTTTGAGTTCAAGACGAGGAGAATGCATTTCTTTGCCTGTCCCTGCATTTCACTGGCGTGATAACCATTCGTCAATGGCAACATTTAGTGGCAAAATTTGCGAGAATCGGCCAGCATTGTAATTGGTTCAAGTAGCCTGATTAGCTATCATTTAACATATCGTTTCCATTGGGTGTAAAATTTAGTGTGCAAAATGGGCATAAAAAGCTACCATATTATTCAAAAAACAGGTCATCCAAATGGACGCCCAAAGATTTCTATTTCTCATCGCCATCATCACTTTGTGCGCCTCGTTTGTGCATCTACTTGATACCCAAAATAAAAACCGCAATACTGATACTGTGTCTAAATTTAAAAAAAGGCTTGTGCGCAAAATAAAGAATTTCCTATCTGACAACGACCTAAAAGAGCAAGTCACCAGAATCAAAAAAAACTTGAATAAAATAACACAAAAAGACCTCTTAAACATCGAAAAAATGTTGATCAAAACTCTTGAATCCCAAGATAAAATTATGAGCAGCGTTGAAAAGTTAACCCAGCTTAAAGGCCTCAAATTATGTCCCAAGTTTTTGAAAACTTTTGAAGCCAAAAAAAATCTAGCCAAAAACCGTCAAACCGAGGGGATAAATTTCCCAAACACAATAAAATCATATTTGCAAGCCAAAGAAATTATTTCTTCATACCTTCAAGATAAAATGGACTCGATTGAGTTGGTTGAAAAACAGTTAAAAAAAATTGGTAAAAATTTATCTTCAATCCAAACCTTGGAGCCCGACGACCAAAATTCAAGTACAGCCACAGGTTCGAAGCTAGATAGCTCAAATGTTCAAAAGAATTCTTTATGTCTTCTCCCCAATATAGCTTTATCTGACTCTTCGGATACATCTGACCTTGAATTTACATGTAGCTCTGAATTTTCCTGTTCAGATACAGATAGCTCTGAAGTTTACCTTTCCTTTGACGACTGTTAGTCTAACGAACCTTTCAATGTAAAATGCACAATTTAATAAACTCAATATGATCCAGATATCTTTTCAAAGCATCCATCGGTGCCCAAATTAATCAGGCAGAGACTCCTTTTAATCAGGTGGCAGCTCTAGTTATGCATCAAATTTCAGTCGATGGTAGCCCTTCCATTTGCTAAGATTTCCTCTTCTCATTGCAGATGTGATGAACATGTGGTTTGAACAAATGTATCCTATAAACACCGACATTTGTTGAAGTTTATTTTTCCAATTTGCGTGTCTTGTTTAGTCTGAGCAGTGCCTATAAACATCATAATTCCGCAATATAAACATAATTTTTTGAGACCATGAATGCAGTCAACGATAGGAAACCCCCATTTTGTCGGCATAATATTAGCCCCAATCAACGTCAATCGACATTTAAAACCGTGGTTTGACCGGTATTTCGAAATCGTTCTGTGATGTCCGGTGCATGGTTAAGATGAATCTTTTATCGAAGAAAATGGCTACCCCATTAATTTGAGCACCGATGGATGCTTTAAAAAGATATCTGGATCATATTGAGTTTACTGAATTGTGCAGCTTATATGGTTTATTTATGGTCACAGTCAGAGTCGGAGTCAGAATAAAGGTGCAGGTGAAAATAAAATCAAAACACAGTGTTATGTCGATCATTCGGAGTATTTTCAGTACTTGACCTATGTGACTCCGAACTTGTGGCTGTACTTGAATTTTGGCTTTCGGGCTCCCAGGTTTGGATTGAAGATAAATTTTCACCGATTTTTCCAATTCGCGTTTAAAGGACAGCATCGATTCGAGTTTTTTTTCAAGCCTTGAGAGATCATTTTTTCGGTCTTGGAAATATGGAATCATTATTTCTCCCAATTTTTCTATTTGTCTTTTATAGTATCGGATCGTTTTTGTGTACTCCATATCTTCAATCC